>NC_045741.1:26620093-26620183 GCF_008692095.1 Etheostoma spectabile
AGAGGATGGCTTCTACAAATGGATAATAATCTTAAACACACCTCAAAATCCACGGTGGATCATATCAAGAGGCGTAAACTGAAGGTTTTG
>NC_045741.1:26620193-26620300 GCF_008692095.1 Etheostoma spectabile
ATGGCCTTCACAATCTTCTGATCTCAACATAATTGTAAATCCATGGATAGACCTTAAAAGAGCAGTGTGTGACAGACAGCCCAGAAATCTCAAAGAACCGGAAGACT
>NC_045741.1:26620310-26620390 GCF_008692095.1 Etheostoma spectabile
AGAATGGGCGAAGATACCTCAAACAAGAGTTGAAAGACTCTTGGCTGGCTACAAGAAGTGTTTCCAAGCTGTGATATTTG
>NC_045741.1:26620400-26620550 GCF_008692095.1 Etheostoma spectabile
CAGTACAAGGTATTAACTCTGCAGGTTGCCCAAAAGTTTTTTGTGTTCTGTTATTTTGAGTGTAAGTAAACACATAAAATCTAACTTTTTGTGACATATACTACAAATGTTTAATCTGTCATTTGATGCCTTTTGGAGATTTTTCCATCT
>NC_045741.1:26620560-26646107 GCF_008692095.1 Etheostoma spectabile
CTTCTTTATGCACATTAATTCAAATTTTTACCTGGGGTGCCCAAACTTTCCAACCCCACTGAATGTAGTCACCATTAGTTTCTGAGACTGTATTACACTATTCACTATTCACAAAAGTGTTTATTCAAAATCATCCAATGTTCGTCATTCATGTTTTTTAGAGTGTATAGTAGACCAACAATACTTCTCAAAAGTACACTATGTTTAGGGTCCAACATGCAAAACAATTTGTTTTTAATTATTTATTTGGGCATATTTTCCTTTTATTATATAGTGACAGTAGACAAACAGGAATGATAGGAGAGAGATGGGGATGACACGCAGCAAAGGGCCGCAGGTCCGGACCCGAACATGGGCCACTGCAAAGGACTCAGCCTACATGGGGCGCACACTCTGACTGGGTGAACTAGAGGTCATCCCGAGCAAAACCAATTTAATGTTTTCCAGAATGTCCTCTGTGCAGTTTTAATACAGTATGTCCTAGTGTTTATTTGGGGGGAATGGCCATCTTTGTAGTGCTATATGCAGCCCAGCATGTTTCATTGTTTGGAGCATCATCCGTTAACATTTATGTTTTTATTTTGTTGTAACTAGAGCTTAATTCTCCTCCTGACGCCACTCTGCACTGTAGTTTGGAGATGGAGGCATACATGTCTGATTTAAGAAACTTTTTAACCATCTGCGTGGTTATAGTTTACACAGTTTTCACTCGGCTTCTGTCACACTTAATCTAAAAAATGTTCTGCTACACAGCTGCCACACAGCTGTGAACTGCCATTTGTTACATGAAACTTAATCATAAACAAAGGGCTGCAACTGAATAAAGATGATCCAGTTATATTACTGTAATAACACAATGACTTATATTTTAGTTGCATCAAATCCATGAAAGTGTTAACAAGATTTGCAAATGATGTCTTTTTTTCTGTAGATATGATACGTTCCAGTGCACCAACACACTTGCGCACACAGACATAATAAAAAACACCAGGATCTTAATTGGGGTATTTACAATTTGTTGTGAAGAATACTAACCTCCAAGGTGAAATTTGATTTTGTTCTGTTGTTAATTTAACTTACATGCTAATACAAGCTATAAACACATGCTATCAAACAATGCATTGTTTCTTTGCCATTATAAATCTATAGAGTCAGTAAAACATGAACCATAAGCTGATATTTCAGGCAGTTAAAGTGTTAAAAGGAAGCATTAATGCAACAGTCCCAGACAGAAGCCAAGATTTATCTAGAACTCATTTAATTAATGAACAAGGCAACTTGTTTACCTCTGTGCCTTTCTATTTTACCAACCCCTGTCTGTATCTTTGTTCTCTTTCCACCAGTGAATTTCTCTTATCCCACTGTGTTTTTCTTTCTCTTCATCTTTTGTCCTTTCTCTTAGAGACAGTTGCTGAGTTGCATTCGTGGTGGGAACTGCCCGGGACCCAACGTCAGCTCGCTGCAGTTGCCTGGAGATGTGAATTTCTTCGCCAACCAACTGGCTGTGCCCACCATGGAGTTTGCCTTTGAGCAGACCAAAGCGGAAGAGGTACCCAAGCCAAAACACCAATGTTTTCCTTATTTTTTAGTTTTTTATTAAACTTCCTCTGCTCTCATTTTGCCTGCTGGTGACCTTCAATTTTCAAAACGGGTTTTATGCTAATGTGTATGCTCACTGAAGGGCAGAGGAGCTACTCTAATTCATGCAAGGCACAGTCACACCTTGTTTCTCAGCTGTGAATGGATTTATTTGGATAAACTGCTGAGTTTGCCATGGACCACCACTTTTAACACCACTATGTTTTATCTTTAGCTCCTAATTGGAAGTAAAACTCCTGCTCGGTGAAAATGCACACACCTGTCAGTTGTCTGTGTGTATCATATGCTGAGGAAAAGTGTTATTTTTAAAGGCACCAACAGTTTGTCACTGCAGTGAATTGTCCAGTTTTGACACATTTGGGAATAGATAATCACCATTTGCAGCCTATAAGACGAATAGTATTATTTAGACTCTGCTTGACACACTGCAATATGGATTATGCCTCTATACAAGCAACACATGCACATCACAGAGCTTACAAATTATGCATGCCCCATTTACTTCCATTAAAAATGCAGTATTGATGTTTGTTGTACTGCCTTGGGGTGGAAACAGAGATTTAGCCTGCGCTAAGTCGGCCCACTCAAATTTGGAACTTCTGGCTAGGACGGCAACTTTGAGCTTAATTAGTGCGAGATAGCTTCATGATGTATATCCGCCCTCAAGGCATCCTCAAAACCTGAAAATAATAGGTAGTGGAGGGTGAAATCTGCAGCACTGGCTTTAGGAGGAAAAAGAAAATCTAAATTGAATCAAAAGCATTCAAATGCATAAATATGCTTTTGTCTATTAGGGGAAAGCCCAGTATGCATACAATAGCATTAGCTTAATAGCCTTTAAACTAAACTTGCTGTGTTACACATCCGTGCCAAGCTCCAAAATCACATTTCCTGTATTATTTCATTTCTTTACTTTGACTTTAGGAAAGCTAAGAGAGAGAGCGAGCAGAAGTCATATACTGTACATATTGCAACATACTGTTCTTTATGGACTTCTTCACAAGGAAAGCTGTACTGTACTATATGTTGTTTGAGAATCGGGAACTGTAATCAGTGTTTCCTCTAGGTTGACTGGCGGGTGGTTCGGTGGACAGCACAAAAAAATGTTTCTTTCAAAGTTGGTTCCTCTCTAACTTTGGTTATTTCTTACAAGCAATGAAGCATTTAAAGGTCTGGTGCAGTGCTCACTCCATATAAACACTACATTATCTCACTTCCAGCAAACCTCACAGAGAACAATGAGGGATGCTGTGCTCCGACTCCATTTTTTTCTTTTTGTTATGAAAATGACAGGTCTGGCTACTCCGCTTGTCATTGGTCAGCTGTCAAAAAAGCGCTTGACGTAGGTTTTTTTTTTTAGACGTTATTGAAAACACGGTTTACTCCATAGGATTATAATGTAAAACAGATGCTGGCAGCTTAAAAAAAAGAGTGTGAACACAACCTCATTCAACTGCTTTAACTGAGATATTCTCTGGTCCAGCTTAGCTAAAAACACAACCCTGAACACCCTGTTAAGAGTGGACAGCATTCACTCACCTCATCTAGTCCACAATATACCAGTGAGCCAGTTCCTGCAAGTCAGAAGAAATTGTAGCACCACAATTGATTTTATGTCAAAAGCAGCCTATCTAGGACATCGTTTTGAACAAGGTTAAATCTGACATTACCAAAGCATGGGATAGGGCTCTAAATAAATATTGTGCCTCATTATTAAAGACCTAAGTCAAACATAACATCCAGAGTACTTTCTTCCACCTGCGATACTCCAGCAGTAGGAAGAATGAAAAACGTTATTCACAAGCATTGGCATGCTCTGAAGAGTGACCCTACGCTCACAGACATCTGTGCTAAGCTGCCCGGGTTTATTTTTAGGCGTGTCCACAACATCATGACTGATTGGTCCACTCAGACATGACCAACCCACCCCTGACCACTTGGCTTCCCAGCCCACCCCTGGGTTTCTATAAATGTGGTCACTGTGCACAATGTTTTAACTCGACCAATGCAAAACAATTCTCATATCCCATATCTCACTGGCAAGAAATACCCCATCTCTTCATTTATCTACTGAAACCGTATGCACGTAGTGTACCTTCTAAAGTGTCCTTGTGGACTGGCCTATATAGGCCAAACTAAACGTCAACGCAATGGCAAGGCACTACAAGCAGGCCAATAATGGCTCCCCTGCATCGCTGAGGTTCTAGGGAATCAAAAAAAATTACACGTCCACCCAGGGGTGGTGATATCATTAATGAATCCCTTTGCAGGGAAGCATTTACATACACTTGACACTTCACAACCTCTATGTCTAAACAAAGAATTTAATTTAACTTGCTTTCTCTAAAGTAAAAGTATGTCAAAATATAGTATTTAAAGGACCCATGGTATGGACATTTCACTTCATAAGGTTTTTTAACATTGATATGTGTTCACCCAGCCTGCCTATGGTCCCCCAGTGGCTAGAAATTGCATCCTGCTCTGCCTTTGAGAAAATAAAAGCTCAGATTGGCCGATCTGGAATCCTGCTCCTGATAAGGTCATAAGGAGCAAGCTTACCTCTCCTTTCTCTGCTTTGCCCGCCCAGAGAATTTGGCCTACCCATGAGAGAGAGACATCATGGCTTTCAAACGAGCAAAGTGGCAGTTGGTCAAGGCCACACTCCCACCCTCCACCCCTCTCCTCCTCAGTAGCTACAGACAGAGAAATGCCATGTCTCAAGGAAAGCTCATTGTGGGCCCGGCTCTAGTGGCTGTAGTTCTGCAGCAAGGTCGAATTTTGGGACTTCGGATACAGTATTGGGGGACCACTAAGGTCTATTTAAAAGAGACTTCAGATACGATTTTAGGGGACCACTAAGGTCTTTATAAAAGAGACTTCAGATACAGTATTAGGGGACCACTAAGGCCTATATAAAAGAGACTTCAGATACAGTATTAGGAGACCACTAAGGCCTATATAAAAGAGACTTCAGATACAGTATTAGGGGACCACTAAGGCCTATATAAAAGAGACTTCCAATACGATATTAGGGGACAACTAAGGTCTATATAAAAGAGACTTCAGATACGGTATTAGAGGACAACTAAGGGTTATATAAAAGAGACTTCAGATACAGTATTAGGGGACCACTAAGGTCTATATAAAAGAGACTTCAGATACGGTATTAGAGGACAACTAAGGGTTATATAAAAGAGACTTCAGATACAGTATTAGGGGACAACTAAGGCCTATATATAGCATCCAAACAGCACCATGCCATGGGACCTTTTAAGATGAATATACCACTATTCCCACTGTATTGTAAACATGTCATGCTTCTTATCTATCAACATTGTTGTTATTCACTTTTGACCTGTTTGTAGGCACCTATTTAATGACTTATTAATGAGTGTAGCACCTTGGTTGAGATGGGGGTATCTTCAGGTAGCCAACGCCCCCTTTACGCACAATCACACAATTGATGATTCTTGATGATTGATTGATGATTCTTATCAACGGCTCCATTGTCCATTCTCCAAGGACTCTGATGAAGATGTAACTCTACATTAAAACGTTAGTCACTGTCATATACCTTAAAAAATAAAAATCAAACTATAAATTAAGAAGACATCTGTGTGGCACCGGCAATTTTTTTCTTTTACTCTACACTGTTTTGTCCTGTCCTGGTTGCACCGGGTTGTTGTGGTTTGCAGAAGCGAAGAGAACTCTCTATTTTCTGCTACAACACTGAATTTGTCAGTACGTTTGCATGTCGTTCTTTACCAAGCCTGTTTGTAGCCATAAGGCCACCAACAACGTTCATTTTGCTCATTAACACACTCAACTGTCCAGCTGTTTCAGATATGAACTAACCAGACAGTTACCATGTTCATGGACTCACAGCAGTGTGTCAATGCAGTACGGCAGTGTGAAGGCTGAAAGAACAGCGCTACGGACGAGCGTCTAGCTAGTCCACACAGCATCCCGGGATGGGAGACAAATGTGCTCTGGTTTATTGACCTTTTTATTTAAAGCAATCGCATCGTCTTGGCGAGAGGGTGGTGCCAAGCACCATGAAAAGCCGCTGTGCCTCTGCAAAAATGCCTCGGGAAGGAACTCATTTTAGTTATGCAACAGAAAACTCAGATAGGACAGATGGTCTAGCTAGCTGTCTGGAGTTACCCTGCAGAGAACCATAGTCCTCAGAAATCCACCAGAGTTTAAAATGCCAACACAAAGGAAGCCAAAGGCAATGGATATCCGGCCTAAATGAGTGAAATCCGGTGGAATTTCCGTCGGCAACGGAGCAATCTAGGTTATAAATGCTAAAATATGATCCTGAATTCAAATTATACGCCTATGTCCTAATGATGATTTCCAATTGGCCATTATTTTTCAATTGCTTAGCTATAATAGTGCTGCATACTTTTTTTAAATTTTTTTGCAATAGTACATGCAGCAAAGATGTTGTGGACTTGGTTCTTGTTTTATTTATTTTATTAACTTTAATTTCTGACTAAAAAAAAATCAGTTTGGACAAATAATCTACATTCAGTGCTTGGTGTACAGTCCCTGACAAAAGTCTTGTCGCTTGTGTACAAATTGACCTGAAGTGCCGCTGAAAATATTTCTAATCAAGATTATTTACAAGAAATGGCTTATTAATCCCAACAGCTTTTGTAATAATGTTTCAGTGCAAAAGACCTGTCAAAAAGTTTCTAATTCACAGCTTGGTAAAGCCTTGAGTCAATTTTTGCAAAGACATAAGTGTTGTCGCCTTGTCATATGAGCTTCACCTGTGACTAATAATGGATCAATTAGGTCTCAGGTTGTGATAAAAACAACCCCAGTACACTAGACCTTCACATCACTGCACCTAAGACATCCTGCAACACCTGAACTAAGTTTTTGATTATCAAGAGGCTGAAGACCAGATCCACTGCTGATGTGGCAGACACCTTCAATAGGTCTCAGCGTCAAGTACAGAGGATTAAAAAAACATTTGAAGACACTGGAGATGTTTATGACAAGCCCAGGTCAGGCAGACCCACTAAGACAACTACTCGAGAGGACCGTTTGTTGGCTCGAAATGGCCTCCATGGTCAAATCAGTGCCCAGAAGCCAGCACTAAACAAAAGACAATTGAACAACCGTGTGGCATTTGCCAAGGCCCACAGCTTGCTAAAAGGATGGACGCTGGAGAAGTGGAAGAAAGGGGATTTTTCAGATGAATCTTCTGTTGAATTACACCACAGTTGCCGCAAATATTGCAGGAGAGCTATTGGAGCCCGCATGGATCCAAGATTCACCCAGAAAACAGCGAAGTTTGGTGGCGAAAAATCATGGTCTGGGGTTACATCCAGTATGGGGGTGTGCGAGAGATTTGCAGGGTGGAAGGCTGCATTTGAATCTCACAGCACCGCTATTTAATTTGCTGACATATTTTAGTATTTGTAGTAAATTTGTTCAATTTATGTATAGGCAACAAAACTTTTGTCTTGCCAAAATTTGACATTTCTGTCTTGTTTAAATAATAAATCTTTTTTTAGTGAAACTAATTAATTTCAGTGCATTGAACATCATTTGGGAGGGTTTTAGCTTTTCATATGAGCTATTTCTTACACCAATTGATTAATTAAAAGTCAGGTTAATAGCAGGTGTTTCTACAAAATAGATAAGCGACAAGACATTTGTCAGGGACTGTATATGGGCCCAGGGATGTATCTTAGATGGTGAACTCAACTGTGAGGAGAAAGGTCTTACATCCTGTTGGAAGATAGGTAGAGCAGTTACCTGCATTATCACATAATGGTACCTCCCCTCCTCGATAACACTCTCCTCTTGCGCTATTTAATGACAAAGTTACATTGTCACAACGTAGACACAGTTGTATATCAGACGTGTTGAGCAGTGTATCACCGTGCTGAAATAGTGACATGATTTTTATAATTTGACAGCCTTCTTATGTGAATGTTGTGCTACAGTGGTTTCCTGCATGTGCACTGTGTGGGCCGAAGAGTAAGTTTTGAAAGGCAGACGTCTTAGCACCTAGCAACATAATCATTAAAAACTTATTTTGTCAGTTTGTATTTTTTTGGTTAAAACAATTGGGGCCAACAACATTGTCAGTTTGTGAAACTTTTAGCCCAATTTTCCCCTCAGTTATTTTTAACAGTTCTAGCTGTCATATTTTTAACAGTCTTATTCTGTTTGAGTCATATCTCTCAATTTTTCTCCCACACACTGAACACAGATTGTGGCCTGCTCTTTGCTTTCCGCACCATGACACATTATCAGTGTTGTCATGGTGAATGGCCCTTATTTTAAGGACTAGGCATCAGAGCTGTGATACTGAGTTCCAAATTCTTTCCTACCCCAAAAGAAACCTGCACAAAGTATACTGTAGAATTGATGATTTACTCAAGAACTGTATTAAAGTAACAGTTTGTGGTATTTGTACTTTACTTGAGTATATTGATTTTATGTTGCTGTATTCCTCTACTCCACTACATGTTTTGGACTCATATACAACAGTTACTAGTTACTTTTCAGACACATGGGCAGCAACTCACGCATATTGGCACAAAGCAGCCTTCTTCAGGGTGGCATATACTATAAATATATTTAGATTTGTTATTATTTTGTTAACAGACAAACAACTTAAATGTGTCTTGGTGTAGAAAAGGGGTTTAACCTGCAGCAGAATATAAGCATTGACTCTGCTGCTCTGACTTTAGTAGGCAGTTCATTGTACCACTGTGAGGCCAAAACAGGGCATTGACTGGGATGACAAAAGCAAAGCGTCAAGGTTGCACCCGAGTGTAGGGTTTGAAGATGGCTTCGTGGAATGAAGTAGCAGTTGACTTCACTGCCCTGCATGTCAGCGCCAGTCAGTCTTGAGCTGGATGGGAGCTGCGACAGGGAACCACTGCAAGCAGAGAAGACGATTGGTGCCTGGCACACACTAAAAGATTTTTTAAATGTTAACAGATGCTGAAAATGTGAGAGACCCGACACACAACAAAGTGTAATGATAGAACAGTTTTGTTCTTATAGTTTGTGGAAAGCAACGATTTGGCCAAAACAGCACACCACACAATTCCATTAGCAAACACCCAGAGCTCTGAATCTCAAAACCATAAATCTTGCACGATCAAACATAACTTTAGAGTATACAAACTGCCCGGGCTGGTCTTCTGCTGGAGATCGGTGCTTTTTGGAGGTTACTCGCTGATAGGTCTTTTTGCACAGTAGCGCTGTTAGCGCTCCCTGTTTCCTCTATGCTATCTCTCCATCTGTGATCCAAAGATTTGCAGCATAAAATATAATGTTGACTGTGTCCTCTTCTACCCTCGGTGTTCCCTACATACCACAGGATGTCAGATTGTAAATACTGAACATGTATAATAGTTGCAATTTGAAAATAGGTGCGGCCTGGATGGACATGTGAAGAGATAAAGGGTACTAAACGTACTAACTAAACAGTCAATTTGTTCAATGACGGTACATATTAATAATAAAAAAAATTATAAATTGACCGCTCGTGGTAAAACTTTATAGCAATACCAATCACAAGGTCGGTGGCTGGATCCCTGGTCACTGCAGTTTACATGTGGACACTGAACCCTGACTTGTTCCTACACTATCGGCGTCTTAATGTGCATGAATGTTTATCAGTATGGCAGAGTTGGCCCCCAGTGTATGAATGTGTGTGTGAATGAACAGTGAATGGTACCTGTCGTGTTGAAAGTGCTTAGAGTAGTTGTCAGGACTAGAAAAGTACTACCTAAAATCAGTCCATTTACAAACCCCAATTCCAAAGAAGTTGGGACGTTGTGTGAAATATGAAATAAAACAGAATACAATGGTTTGCAAATCCTTTCTTAAGTTCAATTGAATACACTGCATAGACAAGCTATTTAATGTTCAAACTGATTAACTTTATTGTTTTTTGCAAATATTGAGTTAAGATTTATGAAACATGAGAACTAAACCAACACACACATACATATATATATATATATATATATATATATATATATATATATATATATATATATATATATATATATATATATATATAATTTTTTTTCCTGCTACTGTTAGTGGAAAAAGGTGGTTTAATCTAGAATGTAGAGATTATGCATTTGGCCCCTGAAGTTTACAAACATAACACATTGACGTCAAGTAATATAAGATTATTTTAGGGGGATATAAATATATAATAATATATGTATTCTTATTATAGAAAAGTATGTTCTCAGCTTAATTGAGACTCAAATCTGAGAGGGGCAAAGATTAGACAGGACACAGGAGAGTGTACTGAACTTGTTTAGGTAATCTATTGAAGCAGATACATATGGTCCCAACTACACACAACTTTTGCATCTGTGCGCCAGCATTGTTCAATTTTCCAAGCAGACCTCTGTATGTGATCTACTGTGTGTGTAATCATATTCATTCATCCTCATATGCCCAATAAACAGGGTTTTGGTGCTGGTAATGTGTTGGGAAACCGCCAGATGTTGTGTAGCAGAAGTGTGGTTCGTTAAACATTTGTTTTCTCGTTTAGCATCTGTTTTTCCGCTCACTACATGAAAGTTCTCGTCTGTGCAGTCATAACGATCCCAACAGTGTCCTGTGATTACTCACCCCCTGCAATTATTTTACAAAGTTTGTTTTAGAAAGTTTGCACAGTTGTTTAAGTTGGCTGAGGCATCACAAAGATGTACATTTATATTGGAGAGTGGAAGCGGAGCAACCTGTGTGAGTAAGGAGGAAGGGTGGGGGAACTCAAAGATTCTATCCAAAACACAGAATTTAACCCTCTGAGGACAAAGGACGCACTGGCGAGTCCAAGCAACTTTTGACAAAGTCCTACTCAAAAAGCGATCTTACAAATTTTCCTTTTAGTAGTTTATTTACTTTATTTTACTCACTTATTACGCTACTTTGTGAACCCAAGACTTTTCTAAACTCATTTCAAGCACCAAAACAAATTGAGTGTAGTTTTGTTTTCACATGAGGTTTGAGAAATATTTCTGATTTAGGGCCAAATTATGTCTTCATACATTGCTCTGGAAGAATTTTGGGCACCACTATAAAAAAAGCTGAGTTTTTTCTCAACAAAATAATATGAAACACATGGGTTTCAGGTTATCCTTAAAAGGAGACTTTGAGAACATATCTAAAAATGCCCTTAGACCTCAGAGGGTTAAAGAAAACTCACTTTTAAAAGTAATTTAGTAAATAGTTGTTTCCATCTTCCAAAACACCAGGAGCAATTGCCAGCTATGTTTTAAGCAAAGTTAGACCACAGACTATATACAGATCAGGGATGGCAAACTAATTTTAGTTCATGGGCCACATACCCCTAATTTGATCTCAAGTGGGCCAGATCAGTAAACCACTCCAGAAAAATCAGAAACTTTATCGTCCACAGAGATTCTTTTCAGCTTGATGTTGGCAAATGCAAGTTGCCGCTGCTTTGTCAGCCTTCTAAGTCCATTGTACGTAAAAAATAATATTACGGACTCAGGAGCAAGGGGTAATATTCTGAGAAAAAACTAAGAACTTTTAAACATTAAGTTGTAAATTTACTGAAAAAAAACTTGGATATTCTCTGAGATTGAAGTGATAAATTTGAAATTGGAATTAATTATTTTCACACTTTGCAATGTCATCCAGTGGGCCTCAATTGACCCTTTGGCGGGCACTTTGGCCATATGTTTGACCCCAATAATATAGAGTGAGTCCGACGCCGTCACTCCACATAAAACATCCCTGGGCCATATTCACTTCCAACTAACTTCACGGTGAATAATGAGGGCAAAACAGCATCACCAATCTACTCTCTGTCTATCTCTGTAACCGGTAGGCTAACAACAACATGTTCTTCACCTGTTTAACCAACTTTACCAGATAGTCAGACTGTCCTGTTATTACACGTGTGACATGTGACCTAACCACAGACACTTGCCTTGTGGATGTACTCAGGGTGGTGCCCTGCTGGGATTGAATAGTGGAAACACTGGAATCGATATATGGCGTTATATATGACATTTGCAATGTATCTTATGCCAGTTCACCTTCTGGGCACTGCCAAGGTGCCCTTGAGCATGGCACCGAACTGCAAACTGCTCTGGGTGCCTTTCCATGTGCAGCCCCCCCCTCCCATTCTGAATTCTCTCCATTTAGTGGATGTAGAGGAGCTGAGCATTTGTGTGTAATTCACGCCTGTGTGTGTGATGTGTGTAAATTGTAATTTCCCCTTGTGGGATTAATAAAATCGACATTATTCGGTTGACTAGTGCTATGCAATAGTCCAGTGTTAAATCTGATTTACCATTGGGTGTGATGTATATGGCTGACAAGGAAGTCCAATGAATAAAAAGAATGAGAATGAATGTACTTTGTTGATTGGCTCATTCACTGTCATGTTGTGCAACTAGCAGTGTAGTCAAGAAAACCGAGACCAAGTCATCACCAAGACCAGAATGTATCGAGACCAAGACAAGACTAAAACTTTGAGGAGTTGAGAGTGAAACAAGTCCAAGACCAGGGCCAGACCAAAGAATCTAAACATGCAGTATATACACAACCAGCTAATATGTATAGCAAATATTTACTAAATCCCTTTGGGTGAGGGGTGAAGAGATGTCTGCAGAATGTTGTTACAAAGGCAGATTGATAACATTAGCTAGCTAGCTTTAGCGTCACTTACACTTAGCTTACCTTTCTTTATGCTTCCTTACTAAAAGGTGTAGGTGATGTCGGTTAGCATTACATTGCAGAATTTACACACTGGTGTGTGTTTTCTTTTAGATGTTGTTTTGCAATTGAACTCTTAAAAAAATATATAAAATAAATAAAACGATTTGGCTGACATCTCCCAGACAGCTAGGGGCTTCTTCTCCTGTTGCCTAAGGTGCATTTGAAACATGAAGTTTTACATTCAATCACAGCAATGTCGTTAACGCATAAATCAGATGATACACAGGCAATTTAGTGATATCCCTGCGGGTGTTGTCTTTACCGGTCTTGAAATAAAATCCAGAGTCCTCTTAATCCGGGACCGAGCCAAGACAGAGTAAATATGTAGTGCCTCGAGTACTACAACACAGGCGACCAGTCACGGGATGTGAGAGTCACAGGTTCCACTGGGAAGGTCTCAGCAGGAAGCTTACTCCTTCCAAATTAAATAAATAAAAATAAATTTTAAAAAACCTCTTTATTGATACAATCATACATTGTGATGTAACACTCAAAAAACGCATTCAGTGCATCTTTCTTCACCATAGTGCTCAGAAATCTGGAAGGACGATTCCATCCTGTAGGTGCTATGCGTGGGAGTTGTCTCTGACATGTGTCACCAAGCTGTTATATAGACATGCATATATATATAGCAGGTATGCAGGTCGGTGAGGTGTAAAAAGAATTTTTGACATCCTGTCATCTCTGGTGCTCCTTGGTTCAGGGCCACATACAGATTGAGGTGGGAATAGCAAAGGTTTCATAGTGCCAGAAGAATCTTCATCTTGACTTTGGCATGTACTCTGTGTCGATTGGAGGCCTTTGTTGCAACTCCCTCCAATTGTATCCGCTAAAAATGTAAAGACCAGGGCTGTGACATCTTGTGCTCTCCGTTACATCCTTAAACTTGTCTTACAGCATTGATGTCTGAAACATTGTGGGAAATAATAGACTGCTCTGCAAATGACTGGTGTCCGTAATCTATCCACCGTAACAACAACAAATTGTGCTTTCCTGGTTTATTTTCTTCTCCCACTACATCGGCAACAGCTGTAATTATCTCCGTGTAGATTTTAACCGACATGCCAATAAAATACTTTGTTTGACAGGCTGAGATACAAATCTGTTTTGTGTTCAAACAATAGGAAATGAAGTTCCAAATAACTGCTACCATTTTTTGACTCATTTTCCTTGAGTGTGACCCCTAAAAGGAGCTCTCTGTGGCAGAAAGACAACACAGTTAATCAGCCTCTTCCCCGTGTCCTCGGTCTGTCTCACCTGTTTATTGTGCATTTCCATTTTCCTTCCGGTGGTTTAGTCAGAAGTCCACCCTGCTGATTTAATGGCTGTTGCCCACAGATGCTCATGTTGTAACCTCTGTGTCTTGTAGCTGCCCAGCTGAGACGAGTGTGATTTGTTAAACCTGTTGAGCTCCCTGACACCTCTGTCGCAAAAGGCCAAATGTCCCAGCAGCATATACCTGATCCAAAATGTGTTTGACCTGTACAGACCCCAATAGACAGAGAACATCAACACTGGCAGCACCACCCTGTCTCCTAGAAAGGATTTTTACATACAAATGATTAGTATTATTTTCCCCTACATTAGACCTGATTTGATGCCGTAGCTTGTAGTTACTAGACCATTTGTAAACTTTTTTTATGGTCATGTACCTAGCCAAAGAATTTGAACATCGACAACTTCTCAGTCCCTCCTCTTTACTACCTCCTCTGCTAAAACCCAAATGGTCTCCTAACCCCCTCCCCCCACAAGCGAGAAAGAATGGGTATGCATGAGCAGTGATTGACATGCAGTTAGACAACCTCCCTGGCCCTGATTGGAGCATCTGAACCGGGAGCTGTGGATTTTTGCAAATCACACAATAGGCTGTAGGTGGTGCCGGAGGAGCTGGATTATTCACTAAATATGACAGAAAGTTAGTTTTAATAAGTCTTACCTACAGCATCTTTAAAGTGCAGCAGTGCTGTACATGCACTTTTTCCTATACTCATCAACTAAATTTTGTTTTTCATGCAATCCAGGCAAGTATTGCCAGTTATTACGTCTATATTGATCACAGGAAATATGTGGTTCTAATAACTTGTTTTCGCAGTGATTACTTGCAGGTTTAGTTGGCTAACCACTATAGATAGGGAGCTAACTGCTGACATGGTAGCTATATTCATAGTTTTGCGCCACAGCGGTGCAGAGGAGGGTCTGGTTAGTCCACACAGCATTTCATGATGGGTGACAAACGTGCTCTGGTTTATTGGCATTTCTTTAAACCAATCCTAATCGTCTTGGGCGCCGCTAGGCGTCATGTGGAGCAACAGTGCCGCTGCAAAATCGCCTCGGGATGAACTTGTTTTGGTGGAACACTTGTACGTTCAAAAGTTGTTTTAGTCGTGCAACAGAAAACTCAGATTGGACAGATAGTCTAGCTAGCTGTCTGGATTTACCCTGCAGAGATCTGAGGACCAGGTAACCATAGTCCTCAAAAATTCACCAGAGCCTAGAATGCCAACACAAAGAAAGCGGAAGGTAACGAAATTTGGCCGAAAAAAGTGACATACGGCATAATTTCCAGCGGTACCTGAACAATCCGTGAAATTAAAAGCCGTCGATATAGACTACTATATATACACAACAAGTGCCAATGCAGGAAGTAGGAAGTCAGAAAGTCAGGGTGTGGAGGCTGTGGTGAGAATGACTGCTATCAGCATTTCTTTTGTCAGCTGGATGTTAACTTGCTAGCTCGGAGAGCTATTGTGATTGATTGACTACCACAAGCATGGCAGGCAGCACCCTACAAACCACATATTTTGTGAAGACGGGTGGATAAATTTTGCTGTCCTGCTTTTCGGAGCGACCTGTATGAAGTATTGCTTGCAGAGATGTTTTCTAGGCCACAGTGTGATGACGCAATTCCCCGTTTTTCTGTAAAACAAGTGGCAGCGGAGTGGAAAGCGAGATATTACACATACATCCGTACACATGTCACTTAACAACTCATATTTGACAAGCTGCTTTGAATTTGGGAGCAATTTCTTCACACCATTTCTCCAGGAGCACATCAGGTCTTAATTTATCATTGGCTCTTTGGCAGGAATACTATTTTATTACATCCATTTCCAGTGGCATTTGTCCATTTTAAATATTTCTTAGACTGCATGGTAGACTGTAAAACACATTAAATGACGTCTTGTTAAGTGGCGGTAGGTATCTGTCGGGGCCTCCAACCATCCTGGAAGTCTGAAGCTGATGAGAAATGATAGAACGATATTACATCTGCATCCAACTCTCCCCTGCACAGCTGTCAGGCCAAAACTCCCTTTGGTGCATCAAACGGTGATGATACCAAGGAGCAGTCACGCAAGCTGAGGCTCCCTAACACACACCCATGTGCACGTTCGCATATCTCACATCTGACACATCTTACTTGAGGTATTTCCAACGACAACTTTGAAGATGAGTGAGGGTGAGAGGGCATGTGAATGAAGTCTGTGGATGGAGGAAAATATGAAGGAGGAAATATGTGGTAAAGTAAGAGTAAGGAGATGGGTTGTTAAAATCAATTAATCATTACCATATTCAATTTTACAAACCTCTTTCTCTTTATGATACTTTCTTGAAAGTCCTCTATACTGCACTTTACTTTACTTGGATTTAGCAGGGAATATACTGTAGCGCTGTTGCGGAAGGTCTGTCAATGCGGGACTACTTTTTCTGTTATTGGAGCCTGATCATTTGATCAAAGCCTTGTTATGAACCCTAGAATAGAAGTGAACATAGATGTTGTGTTGTTATTATTAAATTAACAGATTTAAGGGATTGTACTTTGAGTGTTTTTGCCTAACATAACATTCTGAGTGCAACACTAGTTGTACTCCCACAGGATATTTAAATATTCATGCTTTAAATATTTGTATCTCCTTATCTGTTTATCGGGCGATCAACTAACTTCCACGTAAGCCGACGATAAAGTACAGTCTCGCCGTAGCTGACTCAGCAGAAGTGATTTATTAATGGATGAGCTGTTTGGTCCAGTTAACACTATCATCATCAGCACTTTCTGTATGTCCAACATTTTATTTAGCTCCCCAAATACTGATTGTGAAGAAGATTGCTCACAATCTTTTCATGACAGAGCAGTTTGACAATGAAAGTGATTATTTATCATTATTATAAACACCTTCAGCGATTATTTGTATCTTAATGTAGGGTAAAACCGAGCACAGTTTGTCTCCTTCACTATATTCCAGTTGAAACCCTTGGGGAAACATTGTCGTGCAAACTTAACCTACAGTACGTGGTTTTAAGCCTCACCTCCACATTAGACTTTGACCACCTGAGGTTCAGAGTGTGTGCTTGTGTGTGAGTCAGTATCACATGTCTCTGTTTGACTAGCCAAATAAAAATCCTGGACTCGGACCAGTCGAGAGAGAGAGATTTTGGCTGGTTTGGTCAACAGTTTGAGGACTTGTTTGAGCATTCCTTTGCACTTTGCAGGCATCATTTGTAAAATAGAGTGTAAGGAACCTTGACTTTTTTCTCAAATTCCATATTGGATGTTCAACAAGATGGCATTGTACAGACAGAGATGGCTACCAGAGTAATCAACAGGCCTGCGTCAGTTTACAAAATGTTTGATTAATCTTTGGAACATGCATTGTGTATAACCACATTACATGCGTTTCTCTGACAAGTAGAGCCATAGTCGTAGTCATAGTGGACAGTCCTGAAATGAGCATTGATGACACATTGCGGAATATTGTACCAGTGTACATACTTACTGTATATAGTACCATTTTGTTTAGGACAGGTAAAGAATGAAACCAATGGAATAAGTGCCACTTTTACGAAAAAGGTAGAAATAAAAGAGAAATATGAAGGTTCATATTTACCTTGTATGTATGCTTCACACAGCATTGTGAACGCCTCACTGATTAGCATGTAGAGAGTATAAATTATGTTAAATATCTAGTAAAATATGTACTAGCATTCTTTCTTCCCCCCTCAAGTATGTTTAATAAGTCGCTGTTAAGTGATAGCAGGGGTGCTCTAAGTCCTTCTTTTCTGCTATCCTATGTGGGATAAGAACTTCCACCAAAAGAAGCCTTTGTAGTCTTTATGTAGTAGTTAAAATAGATTAAATGCCTTATTCGCCGTTTCTGTATAAACATATTAGCATTGACCGAAACCTAAAAGTGTTTTCATTTAAAGAAATCTAAAGAAAAAAACAAATGATTGCTTGAAAAGTATCTTAGATAAGTCAAATATACAGATATACACATTTTACATGAACAGCGCAAACCCAACCCTCCGTAGTTTGGGTTATGCTGGAGCACCTACAGCAAATCTCAACAACAACACCCATGGTAAATCAGAAAATATGCCATGCAGGGTCAAGCACAATTGGATACATGCTTTGTATTTGGTAGATGCACGTTATTCTGAACAGTGATGTCTGTGCTCTAGACATCTCATTTGGTGGCTCATTGATGTCTTTTCAGTGGACAACAATGGAGCACTAAGCTTAAAAATCTGGCTTAAAATTCTTTGTATAAAAACACAATAACAAAAAAACAGGGATGTTGTAGAGCGCACTCTGGTGGACAAACTATGCAAAGCCAACACTCATAACATGGTTGAAGAGTGTTTCAGCCATTTTTATTTATTTTTTTAAATATTAATTTATCAAAATCATTTGTCATTAAAAATGATTCTGATAAATGAATATTTAAAAAAAAGTGAATCAATAAATAATAATACATAAATGCTGATACCGATAGTTGGGAAAATGCCTAATGTCGGCCGATAAATCTATTTATAGAGTGTGGTCTAGACCTACTCTATCTGTTAAGTGTGTTGAGATAACTATTGTTATGATTTGATACTATAAATAAAACTGAATTGAATTTAATTTAATTGAACTGAATTGAATTGGTGGGGCTTGTTGCCAATTGTTGAAAAGGGACCCAAAGTCATTAATGAGCATCAACACATTTCCTATTCCATTATTTTTCTTTATGGTCAAATCCATCTCCTCCCTTACTACTTATTTGGAATACCTACAGTATCTTCCTAATCTGTAAATTTTGTACCACAATTCTTTGCGGTCTGAAAGGGTTATCTGTTGAAACGGTAATATATTGGAACCCTACTTGTATTTACCCTGTATTAAAAATATTTTAATTCAGTCATTAATTCTACCATTCTGACCACTAAAATATTAAGGAAAATACGGCATAGTGTAATACTAATAATACTTGTACAACTGTAAGCTGCACTAAAAATACCCACCAACACCAACCTTTATCAAACGTCTTTCAACCGTGGTGGGTTGTGGTGGGGTGGCTTCTTTGATGGTTTGACATTCCACTCACATGTCAAATTATTTCTCTTTTAAACATCACTGCATGAAACAAAGCTGTCACATCTCCCTCCTGCCAGTCTGCCACGCGTCAAAACCCCGCTGAACTAAGTTTCACACTGAATCAGCTTTGTCTGTGAGCATGTGTAACTCACTGTGTTTTAAAATAAAAAAAGCCCTTGCCAGATGTTTCATCACTCTATCTATCACTAATCTACTACACTTTAAGAAAGGCCTGTTTTAAGCTTAAGCTCACAATGTACAGTTACTTATCAGCTTAGCTGACAGCTGGATTTGTCTTATCTGAAATCCAATACAGCTTTGATTCACAAAACACTTATCATAAAAAGTGAGAGCCCAGAAAGGATGAAGACAGTGTAAATCTTTTTCTCTCTTGATCCACTTATTTGTGCATCTCCACCCATACACCAAAGTTACAATGGATCTAAACGGTGCACTTATCTTAGGGTTTCCAATTATATTCCCCTGAAGGATCCTCATCAAGTGTACTGGATCCTACTGGATTTTATTTTTGGGGGGGTTGTGGGGAAATAAATTGACCTGTCAGCCGCAACCCACTTAAAGTTTGAATAGCCCATCTAATGACGCTTTCAATAAGCAATCTGTACTGTAAGGCAGGAGCACGGTGTCCATGTAACGTCAGAGGTCAAGCGGAATAGGTTTACATGGTTTAATTTTCAAAAAACATCATATTTTTGTTGTACTGCACATTGCTGCAACTCCTCTTTTTACCCTGTGTGTTGAGCTCTCCGTTTTAGCTACAGAGTGAGCCATCTCACTTCTATTCCATCTTTGTTGGGAGTCGCACATGCGCAGTACCTAGGTAAGGACTACTAGCCAGTCAGAAGCAGAGTAGCGCGGAGCCTGGCAAGCAAGTGATCCAAAACAAACCTGCTTCAGCCAGTAACCTATGGTTTTGGCTCAGCCATATAACCTAGACGGGAGCCAGATGTTTTAGAGTAAGTTATTTAAATGTTAACAAATTAGTCTTTTGTAGGTAACATTTTACCTCTGCACTGTTTCCTGGACATGGCGACATAACTGCCTGAACTCTTCGGGCCTCCGCTCTAACTAGCTTGGTTTGAGGGCGAGGACGAGCCTATAACGTGTCTAACAAAGTGACGCAAAATGCATTTGTCACAGAAGTAAAGGCTGGACTACAGCAGAGCTGTTGGGAGCGGTTTGTGAACAGCATTTTCTGTTGCAGATGGTAAGTCCCTTGGAGGGGGGAGTTTGGGCTTTTTCACTTTGTAAACCTATAACATGCACAAACACATATATAACACTATATAGGAAAGGGGAAATGCCAAAAAGCGTAATATAAGCACTTTAGATGTACACATTTCTATTTAAAAAATAACAGATGAAAATAACAGATGGCAGTGCCACACAAAATCCATCTAGTTGCAATGCTAAGTAATATCAGCTGTTCACTAGCGCCAAATGAATAGAAGCAAAGAGTCTGGACAGATGAGCGGCAGCAGGCTGATTCCAGTGGAGAACGGGGAAGAAGAGGCCGCTGCTGAGGATGTGCTGCAGGTGATTCTACTGGAGCTACAGTAAGCTAGCTCATGTACAGACAGTTTTAACAGAGCTTGCCATTTAGCAGTTGCTATTCCAATGCTGTGCCACTCGGGTGGCGTAAACCTATCTCTTGTGTGTGGTTGGGAGCGGTGTGTTGATGTTTGAATTGAGTGTACAGTATCTGCGCTGCAAATCCAGTGTTGTTGAGATACATGTGAATTTTTTTCTAGTTACTGTGCTGTTGGCTTTGATTGTTACTGTATTGTAAATCCTGTTGAGATGCAGGTAAATGTATGCATGTCTTAGTAAATATTCAGCTGGCTTTAACTGTGTGTATGTGTGCTATAAATCCTGTTGAGGTAAAGGTGAATTTAGTTGTTGTGCTGTTGGCTGCAACTCAGTGTGCTCACCCTTCCTCAGTCTCAGTCAATTGCAAATGCAATCTGGACAGTTTGGATACTTTCCTGAGAAAAAAAGCCAAACTGTACGTCTTTGTGTTTGCCCAGACCAAGTGTAAAAGATCAGATGTCTTTTTATAAATACAGATTGCATGTTAATACCAGGTACAAATAGGGGCCAATTTCCTAATAATCTATAATCCAGAACCGTGAAAAGAAATCCCATTCATCTGCATTTTTTTATGTCTGAATGCTTCCTTTCTTTTACATAGCTCATTCTCAATTCCATATTCAGTTTTTTTGCTTTTGTTTTTTTAGTCCTTTCCCCTGGCATCCAGTCTTCTTTCTCTTAATCCTCAGTGTCTTGCTCTCGCTCTTATTCTCTTTTCATCCAGGAAGCATTCATTCTCTCTTAACCCGGAGAATAAACATGCTGTGACCTTAAACTGTCACAGCTGCACCTTTAACCACAAGTCAAGTGGACTTTCAAAGGACCATCCATTTATATGTTTTTACTCACTTTAAAACACCGTAGGCTCCTATGAGGTCCAAAGCTATGATATATCCTATGATTTCTGTATAATAAAGATTAATGTCAGCCCAATAAAGCAAGTGAATCCTATTCGAAAAAATAAAAAAGTAGATAAACACATTTAAGGGTCTGTCCTCCACTACATCCTTTAGTTATTAATCTTCATCACTCCTCCTCCACTGTTGTCCTCTGCATCTCCCCCTCTTTGTGCATCATCCACATCACTTTAATAGAAAATGATAGCTTCTCTCTCCTTCTCCTGCCTCAGCAGCACCCAACTGCCTCAAACACACACCCCATCAGACACACTCGCAACAGATGTTCGGTCCAATCAACTGGATTAGAGGGTTTAGTATCGACATCAATTACCTCCTCAGGAACAGACGGTGCCAAAATTGTCCCAAGCCAAACTCCCAGACCCTCTGGAATCTGGAGAGGATGGAAACGAAAGTGGGCTCCTTAGAGCCATTTCCCATTTTAAGGTTCTTTTTGCTGAAATATTTTGTGAGAGGAGAAATTATCAGGTTCTTACAGAGTAAAATCTGTGTACTTACTATGTCCACACTGTACAAGACACAGATAGAACCTTATATCTCCTGAGATTACTCTTCACAGTGGATCCATCTTATTGCATAAAGTACAAATCATGCGTTGACTTGCAGTCTCAGTACATCATGACGCCATTGGTACTGCTGCTGTTTCACATTGTTTTTATGGCAGAAACCACTTAGGGTTTAAATTGATGATGGCATATATACTGTGTCTAAACTAATCGTGATTTCTATTCTAATTTAGTTCCTCTTTGTTGAACAAAAAAGAAGAAGGCTAAGTAGAACAAGAATAAATAGGATTCGGACATAAAGAAGAAGATGATGGCAAAGAAGACAAAGGCACCTACAAAGAAAGTGTAGATGAAGACAAAGATAATGAAGATCAAGACAATAAGGAGGAAAAATGATACAAAGATGTTTTTGTGCAGGATAACTTGATTTTTACAGAGAGTTTTAGTTTAGAAAAAATGACTTCTATAAACTTTTAAGTAGAAAATAGGAAAAACATAGACAAACTGATTTAATCATCAACAATTTTACTGTGCAACATTCTGTACTACAAAGTCAATAACAGCAAAACACTGTCTATACACAGCCCAGTCTCATGGCAGTTTTTGAAATGGTGACATTATTTAATCTATTGATGCATGTACAGGGACACAATTTTCTGTTTTATTTTGGCGGTGAGCACTTAAAACTAATGCATTTCAATGGGAAGCATCTTTCATGATAGAAGCACGATTACGGCAGCAAGCAGAATTAAAAAGCTGAAAAATCCATGTAAGGAGGGTGGCTGGGTTAAACAACACAGGACTTTTACCCTGCAGACCGGGGTTTGCATCCCACGTGTTGCAATTCTTCTCCTCACCAGAACCACAACCGTCCTGTTGTTGTCACCGTCTCCTGCGTGTGACGGTTTCTTTCAATTGTTGGTCTTTACCTAACCACAACCGTCCCGTTGTTGTAGCTTGTCCCGTGTGGCGGTCCATCCTGTTGTTGTTGCCGGACGTGTGGCGTTTCATTTCCCCCCGTTGTTACGTTCCCTAGAGACCATGGATCGTGTCCCGCCGGCCGATGTTGTCCCCCAGAGCAGACTGTCGCAGCCCAGTCATTTCCTGAATGGCAGTTCAATAAATTTTCACCTTTCCATTTTGTGGTAACCACCATGAAATAAATGAGAAAATTGTGTCCTTGTTGACAAATCAAAAGTATATACAGTGGGGCTCGAATGTTTGGGCACCCCAGGTAAAAATTTGTATTAATGTGCATAAAGAAGCCAAGAAAAGATGGAAAAATCTCCAAAAGGCATCAAATGACAGATTAGACATTTGCATAATATGTAACAAAAAGTTAGATTTTATTTCCATCATTAACACTTTCAAAATAACGGAAAACAAAAAAAGGGCGTCTGCAAAAGTTTGGGCACCCTGCAGAGTTAATACCTTGTACTGCCCCCTTTGGACCCCCCCCCAAAAAATCCAGCCCTTAGTATCTCCAGCATACAGAATTAGATGCATGTTGGCCCGTCAGTCTGTGTTAGGGCTGTGTGACAAGACAACACACACAGACAGCAGTGGGACTGAGGGCATTTTGCATGCATTCAGTCAGTATGATCCTATTACAGTTATTGTGCTAGCTGTGAGAGCAGTTGAGGACACACAGTAAAATCTGCTCCACTTGACTACACAGGTCACTAAACATACGCACACATGTGTCAAAACTCACATTTAAACAAGCATGCAAACATAGAAGGTATAGAAATGCAGCTTAAAGAAATGACGTAAACAACTTGCTGACCAGAGATATGTAATAGACCTGCATGAGAAAAACACACACCACACACACACACACACACACACACACACACAACACACACACCAACACACACACACACACACACACACACACCACACACACTGCTAGCTTACCAAGGGAGAAAGGTTGGACAGAGACAAGGTTTGCAGAGATCATGCTATAGCTGCCAGTCTCCCTTAGGCCATAAATAGCCAAAGGGGTATGAGTTTGAACTCTAAATGGCCTCATACTCTCGTCTCTCCCTTTAGCGACATTTGACATGGGATTATGGTTATGTAATTTCAAACAGAATGAAAAAGAACTAGTTGTAGATTGAGCTACAGCTACAAGCTGACTCTTAGACACAAGAGCAGGCATGCTTATTTAAATTGTTGGTTTGAGAGAATGCACTTTAACTAACAGACTTTAGACTGATGAGTCAGTTTGCAATAAACCTTAAACATGATGGAGGTTTGTCCCTGGCCACAGCTATATTGCAACCACTTCCATATAAAAACGTCAGTAAAACTGTAATAAATGTTATTTCTATGCACAATTTTTCATTTAATTGTTAATCCAATGCTTCTGTAATGGCCTCATGTATTAAGAGTTTTCCTACATCCTGATTTAACAAACTGTCAAGCATTAAACGATTTTCATACTCTGGGTTGAGAGGAGAGTTAGATAGTTTGATTGGAGGATAGAGTGTGTTAAAGATTTATTCAGAGTTTTTTTTTCACACTGATAAGGAAAACAAGAAATAAACTAAACTAAAAAGTACTGGTTCCAGAATTTGAAGCACACAAAAGATGCAATCAATCATTTCTAAAAGATATGTTCTGGAATAAAAGCTACCTGTTCACAAGATGACCATGGGTGAACCAAAATCAATCTGCAGTACCTTTTGTGAGTGAAAGTTATTGTCACTTAAAATATGTATGTCATACAGTGGGGCTCAAAAGTTTGGGCACCCCAGATAAAAATGTATATTAATGTGCATAAATAAGAATAAAAGATGGAAAAATCTCCAAAAGGCATCAAATGACAGATTAGACAAATAATTTTCTTCAAGGTCATCCCAGATTTTCAATTAGGTTGAGGTCAGGAGATTGTAAAGGCCATGGCAAAACCTTCAGTTTACACCTCTTGATGTAATCCACCTGGATTTTGAGGTGTGTTTAGGATCATTATCCCTTTAAGAAGCCATCTCTCTTAACTTCAGTTTTTCACAGATTGCACAAGTTAGCATCCAAAATTGCTGAAATTTTATTGAATTCCTTTTCTTCTACTCGTGAAATGTTCCCTGTGCCCCTGGCTGCAATATAACCCCATATATATATATAACCCCCCCCCCCCCCCCTGCTTAACAGTTGGACAGAGGTTCTTTATATTCTCATTAATTCGTGTCCTTCTTCTCTAAACGTACCTTTGCTCATTCCGGCCAAAAAGTTTATTTAACCTCATCGGTCCACAGAACTTGATCACACATGCATCAGGTGTGTCTAATGTTCATTTGCAAACTTCAAACGTTGATTTTTATGGTGAGGACGAGAAGAGGTTTTCTTCTGATGACTCTTCCATGAAGACCATGTTGTACAAGTATCTCTTTCTAGTGGAATAGTGACCACAACCAGTGTCTGCCAGGTCTTCTGGATGGATGTGCAGTCAAACGTGGGTTTGACTTGCTTTCTCACAATCCTGCGAGCTGTTCTGTCTGATAATTTTCTTGGTCTTCCAGATCTTGCTTTAACTTCCACTGTTCCTGATAAATGCCATTTCTTAATTACATTCTGAACAGAGGATATTGGCATCTGAAAAGGCTTTGCTATCTCTTTAGCCTTCTCCTGCTTGTGAGCATCAACTATTTTAGTTTCAGTTTTCTAGACAACTGCTGAGAAGAAGCCATGGTGCTGATTGTTGGGGCAAGGTCAGTGAGTCTGGGCATTTAAACCTAAGAGACATCACTGGTCTTTCAGACGATGATTGAGAAACATCCATGACACTGTCAGGTCTCAACTTTA
>NC_045741.1:26646132-26657643 GCF_008692095.1 Etheostoma spectabile
GCAGGAGAAGGCTATAAGAAGATAGCAAAGCCTTTTCAGATGCCAATATCCTCTGTTCAGAATGTAATTAAGAAATGGCATTTATCAGGAACAGTGGAAGTTAAAGCAAGATCTGGAAGACCAAGAAAATTATCAGACATGAACAGCTCGCAGGATTGTGAGTGAAAGCAATTCAAAACCCACGTTTGACTGCACAATCCATCCAGAAAGACCTGGCAGACACTGGAGTTGTGGTACACTATTCCACTAGAAAGAGATACTTGTACAAACATGGTCTTCATGGAAGAGTCATCAGAAGAAAACCTCTTCTCTACGTCCTCACCATAAAAATCAACGTTTGAAGTTTGCAAATGACATTTAGACACAAGCCGATGCTTGTGTACAAGTTCTGTGGACCGATGAGGTTAAATAGAACTTTTTGGCCGGAATGAGCAAAGTGTACGTTTGAGAGAAGAAAGGACACAGAATTTAATGAAGAATATAAAGAACCTCTGTCACTGTTAAGCATGGGGAGGGGGGGGGGGGGGGTTATATATATATAATTGGGGTTATATTGCAGCCAGGGGCACAGGGACCATTTCACGTAGAAGAAAAATGATTCAATAAAATTTCAGCAATTTTGGGATGCTAACTTGATGCACTGTGAAAGCTGAAGTTAGAGAGGATGGCTTCTATAAACGAGTAATGATCCTAAACACACCTCAAAATCCATGTGTATTTCATCAAGAGGTGTAAACTGAAGGTTTTGCCATGGCCTTTACAATCTCCTGACCTCAACCTAATTGAAAATCTAGGGATAGACCTTAGAAGAAAATTATATGAATGTCTAATCTGTCATTTGATGCCTTTTGGAGATTTTTCCATCTTTTATTCTTATTTATGCACATTAATATACATTTTTATCTGGGGTGCCCAAACTTTTGAGCCCCACTGTATGTACATACATATTTTAAGTGACAATAACTTTCACTCACAAAAGGTACTGCAGATTGATTTTGGTTCACCCATGGTCATCTTGTGAACAGGTAGCTTTTATTCCAGAACATATCTTTTAGAAATGATTGATTGCATCTTTTGTGTTGCTTCAAATTCTGGCACCAGTACTTTTAGTTTAGTTTATTTTCATTTGTTTCCTTATCAGTGTGAAACACAAACTCTGAATAAATCTTTAAACAATCACTCTATCCTTCCAATCCAACTATCTAACTCTCCTCTCAACCCAGAGTAATGAAAATCGTTTAACTGCTTGACAGTTTGTTAAATCAGGATGTAGGAAAAACTCTTAGATACATGAGGCCATTACAAGAAGCATTGGATTAACAATTAAATGAAAAATTGTGCATAGAAATAACATTTTATTACAAGTTTTACTGACGTTTTTATATGGAAGTGGTTGCCAATATAGCTGTGGCCAGGGACAAACCTCCATCATGTTTAAGGTTTATTGCAAACTGACTCATCAGTCTAAAGTCTGTTAAGTTAAAGTGCATTCTCTCAAACCAACAATTTAAATAAGCATGCCTGCTCTTGTGTCTAAGAGTCAGCTTTGTAGCTGTAGCTCAATCTACAACTAGTTCTTTTTTCATTCTGTTTGAAATTACATAACCATAATCCCATGTCAAATGTCGCTAAATGGGAGAGACGAAGAGTATGAGGCCATTTAGAGTTCAAACTCATACCCCTTTGGCTAATTTATGGCCTAGAGGGAGACTGGCAGCTATAGCATAGATCTCTGCAGAACCTTGTCTCTGTCCAACCTTTCTCCCTTGGTAAGCTAGCAGTGTGTGTGTGTGTGTGTGTGTGTGTGTGTGTGTGTGTGTGTGTGTGTGTGTGTGTGTGTGTGTGTGTGTGTGTGTGTGTGTGTGTGTGTGTTTTCTCATGCATGTCTTATTACATATCTCTGGGTCAGCAAGTGTGTTTACGTCACTGTTTCTTTAAGCTGCATTTCTATACCTGTCTATGTTTGCATGCTTGTTTAAATGTGAGTTTTGTACACATGTGTGCGTATGTTTAGTGAACTGTGTAGTCAAGTGGAGCAGATTTTACTGTGTGTCCTTCAACTGCTCTCACAGCTAGCACAATAACTGTAATAGGATCATACATGACTGAATGCATGCAAAATGCCCTCAGTCCCACTGCTGTCTGTGTGTGTTGTCTTGTCACACAGCCCTAACACAGACTGACGGGCCAACATGCATCTAATTCTGTATGCTGGAGGATACTAGAAGGGCTTGCATTCACTTGAAGGCAATGCGCAAAGACACATAAACACCCACATGGCCATACATACAAATTCAGTACATGTGCATTTCTAGGACATCACTATAGGAAACAGGCATGCATGGATGCTCAACCCCATCACAGTATCCATATGTGTCTGGAAAAAAAACGTTATTACCTAATTTCAAGACATTAAAGGGGCTCTAACCATGGGGTAAAGTGGGCCGGAACTATCCGGAAAAATAACACCAAATATCCATTGCAGAGCATTCACTCTCAGCAGTGCACCGCTGTGAGTCCATACACATGGCAAATGGCTGTGGTTATTTTACATGTGTGATAGCAGGACTGTTATGGTTTGGGTGTTTTGTCTTGTCTTATTGCGGTAGTCTGTTTTTCCTGTCTTCATTTTTTAACCTGGTTTTCTGTCTTGTCTTGTATATGTTCTGTTTCCTGTTTTATTGTGATAGTCTGGTTTTCTGTGCCGTCTTGTTTAGTTTTACTTCCTGCTTTAGTTTTCCCGCCCTTGTGATTGTCTGATGTCTTCCACCGGGGGCCTGTTGCACAAAAGTAGAATAAAGATATCCAGGATAAGTGAAAAAGCGCTGGACGTAGCCGTTGCGTCGACGTGGCGCTTGTGTGTTTGCGCCGCGCTATCGGTAAAAGTCCTGTAGATACTATTCCTGAAGGTTTCCTAGATATAGTAGACGTGATTCCTGCCTTCTGACACACCATTAAGCATGTTGTAAATCGGGTTAGCTAGGGGCGCTTTCATTCGTTTGGGTTAGTCTTCCGAACCTAAGCCATGAAATGGACATCAGTGGCCCCTTTTTAAGGTACACCTGTACAATCAATGTGTGGGTTTTTTGTGCTAAACTTTTCGTATTTTTAATCTAACTCAAAAACGCACCTAAACTGGGTTTGTCTGTTTGCTTGTAACAGCAGATATAAACTGATGACTGGGATTAATTCGGGTCAGACTCTAGCTTCTCAAGCAGAGAGGGGAGGCACATTCGGAAGCAGAAGGAGACAAGAAAGGGAACTATGTGAATTATTGTTGCCAACTTATCTATCAACACATTCTGATCTAATGCAATCCAATACAACAGCTCTGTCATAAATTCTACCATTACCAAGTTTTAATATGCCAATGAAGACAAAAATCCCTGCTCTAATCAAAACCATAAACAGGCCTGTCCAGTGACTAAACCTCAAGAACCTTTCAACTTTTGTGAGGACATTATGTAAAGAGCAGGTCTCATAGCACAACATGCACTGAACCGCACACCAGTTCCAGCTACACTCCTCTGTGGCAGTTATTTGATTATACCCTTGGGGCACCATATGAGCGAGAGACAATGTGAGCAGGAAAGAGGGAGAGAAAAGGGAGGAATGAAATGGGATGAATTTGAATTGAAGCGACGAGAGCAAAAGATGGAGAGACGGGGAGCGCGAGGTGGGAGGGCTGAGATAAAGAATAGTAGTGACAGTGTGTGGATCAATAGTGTGGTTGAGATATCATTTGGACTCTGCTGGGGGATCTCAATGTAAGCACACACTCTTGTTTCTCTCTTTCTGCCGTCTTTCTAGCTTCTTTAAATCCACATCTCATCCTTATCTCTCTGTCTCCTTCTGTCTAGATTGTTCACCACGGGTGTCATGAGTGAACAAAAGAGGAAGCTGCCACCTCATTCTGCTATCACGAGTATCTGGCTGGCCAAACCAACTAGTCGCAGATGAAAGCTGGGGTCCGTTCACTTTTTAATTAGAATGTTCTAATTAAAGGCCTTCCATTAGCAAGCCATGTCTGGTTCAATCTGCATTTGGAGTTGAGTGGGGGGAAATAACTTGTAAAATCTCACTAATAATATCCCAATAGCTACAAAAACATGCAGCATTACTGCAGGAAAGGGCACTTCACAGCACACTACCATGACTTCTACTGCACCTGTACTTGATGTGGCAGTGACAAGGAAAAAGGAAAAGACATGACAACTGTGGTATTACACATATCCAAGAGCCAAGAGATTCTTTAGTTAGATTGATGTCAGTCAATTTAATTACATAGCCAGAATGGTCTGCACCTGTACAAGTAGGTGTGCAATTACCCAAAAAGAATATTGCAATAAAAAGTACATCAAGTTCATCATAGTTTGAGGGCGCCCTGATAGCTCGTTGGTATATAGAGATGAATCCTCACGCAGCGGGCCGGGTTTAACTCAGGCTTGCGACCCTTTGCTGCATGTCATTTCCTCCTCTCTCTCCCCTTGCATGTAATTGGCTGTCCTGTTAAAACTAAAGCTGAAAATGCCCAAAAAAAATTGTCATAGTTTGAGGACCAGTATCATGATGGAGACTTGTAGTATCATAGCATAGCACCTTTGGTCCTTTCCTTGTGGAGACCCTATGTGGAAATGATGTACATTGGGTGATGTAAAGCTATAGTGCGTAGTTTCTGCCGCCCCAGGAGGAATTCTAAGCATTCTAAGTCACGTGATAAAGCCTTCGTGACCGCAACTCATGTGGAAATGCTTACGTGTAACATTCTTAATAGAAAAAAGTTACGCACTAAAGTTTAAGTGCAACTCTGGATGCTAGGCCATGTGTGTTTAAGTGTGGACATCATTTGTGTGGATAATAATCTAAAACTACAAATTTTATAAATAAAAAAACAACCCTAGTGACGAAGTCTACTATCTTTAACCTCAAGGCAATATTAATGAATAGGAACTATACACTTTCAAATATGAGGCATTATTGTAGAAGGTTTTGTTTGATAGGTCACTGGATGTAGATTCCCTTCATGTTCACTTCATTTCTTATCACATGAACAGTGCTGCTAAGAAAAAAGTGAACACCTGCCAGCCAGACTGGAAGCATGGCTGCTCTCTGCAGTGTTCAATGTAGCCGGGGAACTTTAAAGGTATTGGGGGCCTCCACACTGTAAGCTGTATTCCTTGTAGTAATTTTTTACAGTCCGACAGTTTTAAGTTGTCTTTTAAGTGGTCTCACACTTTCATATGTGGACTGTGGAACATAAATTGATACATTGGAGAACAACTTTTCTACAGTCTAGTCAAAGCTAGTTGTGGCAATAGGTGATCCAAATGATGCTTCATGAACCCTAAGTGGTTGTTGTGACCCAACTAGATGGTGCTCTTGGTTTAAATAAAAAGGCTCAAGGAATGGCAATTCAGTTTGCTTTTAACACTTTTGTTGAACAGAGGTGCCATCTTTGAGACCAAAAGAAAATGTTTATGAAGTTTCATTTAGACTTATTTAATGAACATTGCAATGCCATCTTTGGCCAGTTTTGACAGCCCTATCATGTATTAGTTTGATTAGAATAAGATAAAGAGATAAATAGGAAACTGGAAGAGCCTTCTGTGTGTTCTCTTGACTCAGTCATTGCTTGCTATTCTCACTTACTTTTTTTCTGTGCACTGATTTCCTTAAGCTGAACAGAGTCAGAGTGAAAAACTAGGGCCGACAGCGCTCACCGCCAATCCAAGTTGGGCCGACAGCCGACGAGCTCCGGTGTGTCAGCACCGTTGGATGGAGAGCTGCAGATGACCGACTGCCACACTAGTGATGTCCAAGTGAAGCTTTGTGTAGCATTTTCTTGATTTTTTGAACCCAATAGATGCCGCAAAGGGTTGAAAGCACACAAAATTGCCATTCCTTGATCATTTTTCCATTAGTCAACAAATACTGTTCATGAAGCTTCATTTTTGGGCTATGCCTTGAGCAGCATGAAATCAGATCAGTTGCTCACAGAATAAAGAAAAAATGTGCACTCATAATCATGTGTTTTGAACAAACAGTTCAGCGGTCCTCACACACACTAAACCACACCGTAGTGCGAGCAGCTCTGCTCGGACGCTAACTGGTTTGGTAAACTGGTAGTTGAGACACAAACGCATACCTAAAGCCTGACAAGCATTTTGAGTATCTCATAAATTGCAAGAATACAGTTGATGCAAGGTAAATGCATAGGGAACCTGATACCTGATCTAATAATCTATAAGCCGTGTATTCTGGTGGCTGCATTGCAGCCAGAACGCTGTCAGCTGCTTCTGGCCACTGGAGAGGACAAATTTTGTAGATGACTGACTCCATGTTTTTCAATGGAATTTACTTAAGTGGGAACAATAGCGTTCCGAGCCCTTTGGCTCTGTAATATACAATTTAAACATCATACACTTAAAATGTTCTTTCTGGATGACCTAGCAGAGATTTCCAGTATCCTAACAGTTAAGTGGAAGAGAGAAAACTATTTGTTTAAATTGTGACCGCGCTGCCACTATGTAGAAAGCTCCAGGGTAGGCAAAAAACACTAAGTGGGTAAAAACCTCACAGAGAACACACGCAATTTCAAAAATTGTAAAAAATCAACCATTTGGATGATCAATAGAGCTGTAAAAGCAAACATTCTACAGCTTCTCAGCTTGTGTAGGCAGCAATGTTTGTTTACTGCCATGAACAACCAGTGATGAAAAATTCATCCAATCTGAGACCAGCACCAAAAAACAGCGAGCTAGTGCTGACAGTGGTAGAAATAGTCAGATCCTTACGTAGAAGTACTTCACTTAGTGATGTCCAAACGAAGCTTTGTGAACCATTCATTTGGCCCACTACCTATACTACACTGCAATAATACTGTTGGTTACAATACAAGTTCTGCATTGAATATGTTACTTCATTAAAAGTATATAAGTACTTCAGAAAAGGTAGTTAGTATGAAAAGTAAAAGTACTCAATGCAAACTAGTAACTAAAGTATTACCTTCCAAATGGTGTTACATTTGTAAAAAAATTAACTAGTTCTTTATGTGAATGATTTAGAGCATAACTTCTTATATATTTTCTCAGGGAAATGTTGATTACGTTTGTTTTTAAATAAATTATCAAATACATGTACCTTCCTTTTTTGTTTGTTATTAGACATTATACTTACTGCTAAAAGACATTTAGGAGTTATTTCTCTTCTGGCCATGGCTGTGCTTGTTAATTGAGAGGCAAACTTGCATATAGAGTGAAAAATTAGCTCAGAGTGAGTATAATGGGAACAAAAACAAAAAACGCCCAAAATGGCTTGGGTGCCCAATAAAAGGGCTTTAGTGTAGAATCCAAAGCATCAAAACAACAACAAAGAGGTAGGGCAGGAGTAGCAGTCAGTTAAATAATGTCAAGTCTGGCATGCTATCAAAAGAATGGATGACTTGTGTAGTGTGGTGTAAATAGTCTTGTTAATAGAAATGTTTGATTTGTTACAAATTGGATGTGTTAGTTTTAACAGACTGCCAATGCCACTGGTTGTTCAGCCATTTTATTAGTGCTATACTATGCCAAACTACATTGTCATTAAACTCAGATGCAAGGTGTACCTTTGGGGAGATCAGTCGGTGGAAACTTGCCAAAGAAACAAACCATGTGGTACAGACTGTTCTCAGGACAATTTAAAACCACGACGTAGACACATATTTTAAAGTTTGTTGGCAAGTTGAAACACAGGACTACAGAATATTCATGGAGCTAGGTTGTCATTTGACTAAGCTACCAGAATGAGAGAGCGGAATAGCAGTTGGAGGAAAGTGGGCTACGCATTCACTAAGGAAGCATTACTGTATTGCTACAATGTAAATAGGCCCCCGTCTGTTTGAAAGCAGTTTTCCAGCAATCTTCAGTACTTTCTCTTGGGTGTATGATTTTCAAATATTTTGAGATCATATGGTAATGTATGGCAGTCATCTATTATCACATTAGAAGAAAAAAATCAAGTAATAAAAGACAATTTCAAATATAAGTACGTTCATGTTATCCTTTTTAAATTTCTTCTCACCACACTTTGTAAGTTCTTGCAACTAAGATGAACAGTGTCTTCTTGTAACAGTTCTTCTTGTAACAGGAAACAGAACAACTAAAGAATCCACCTACTAATGAGTTTAAGCTACAATAAACACATAGTTAGCCGATTCCATAAGAATACTAATTAGAGCCAATGGTTAAAATGAGATCTGGCATGTGGGAGAAGCCCTAAGATCTGAGGGGACTACACAAACACTTAAAGAAAACTCACTTTTAAGCTGATTCATCTGGTATTCTGGTTATTCCCTTTCCAAAACAGTGGCAAAAAACACTGGAGCACTTGAGGTCGATATTTCATAAAACAAAATGATGACAGGTGTGTTGATTGCATGCCAAATTAATCAGGCATACAAGCTATATGACCAGTTGCTGACAAGCATTTAAAGGCTATTTTTCAAACAAGTCAACAATAGACTGTATATCAACAGAGTAAGACAGAGTCACTCCACCTAAAACACCTGGGCTACTCACTCAGCTAACTTCACAGTGAACAATTGGGCAAAACGCATTTTAAAGGTCCCATAGCAGAACATTTCACTACATGAGTTCTTTAACATCAATATGCGTTCCCCCAGCCAGCCTAGGTCCCACAGTGGCTAGAATGGGATAGGAGTAAACCAAGCCCGGGTGTCCTGCTCTGCTTTGAGAAAATGAAAGCTCAGATGGGCCAATCTGGAATCTTGCCCCTTGTGACCTGAAAAGGGGCTGAGGTGGGATTCCAGAACGGTACCTCCCCTTCTCTGCTTTGCCCACCAGAGAATTTGGCCTACCCATGAGAGAGAGACATCATGGCTTTCCAACAAGCAAAGTGGCAGTTGGTCAAGGCCACAACAACCGCCTCACCTTACTCCCCTTCTCCTTAAAAGCTACAGACAAAATGGCACATACTAAGGAAAGCTAATGTGGGACTGGCTCTAGAGGCTGTAATTCTGCACCAAGAATGAATTTAGAAAAATTTCAGATACAGTATTAAAGACCACTAAGGTCAATGAAAAGAGACTTCAGATACAGTATTAGCGGACCACTAAGGCCTTATAAAGAGACTTCAGATACAGATTAGGGGACCACAAGGTCGATATAAAAGAGACTTAGATACAGTATTAGGGGACCACTAAGGTCTATATAAAAGAGACTCAGATACAGTATTAGAGACCACTAAGGTCTATATAAAAGAGACTTCAGATACAGTATTAGGGACCACTAAGGTCATATAAAAAGAGACTTCAGATACAGTATTAGGGGACCACTAAGGCCTATAAAAGAGAGGTCAGATACGGTATTAAGGACCACTAAGGTCGATATAAAAGAGACTTCAGAGCGGTATTAGGGACGACTAAGCCTATAAAAAGAGACTTCATATACGGTATTAGAGGACCACTAATGTCTATATGAAAGAGACATCAGCTACATTATTAGGGGACCACTAAGGTCTATATAAAAGATCCAAAGAGCACCATGTCATGGGACCTTTACAAATATAAACATTTATATACAACTTTTTCATTTGTATATACAGTATGTCCGTTTACTACCGAGCCTGACTGTAACCGGTAGGCTAGTGACAGCATGATCTTTACCTTTACTAGTAATCAGACCGTCCTTGTATGAAGACTGGTGAATGGCGGACCCAAAATGAAGAGCGGAAAATGAGGATTCGATGATTTAATGAAAAACTAAAAAAAAAAAAAAGACAAAGGAGTCCAGGAAACAAGCAGGCAAAAAGGGTAACCAAAAAATAAAGTCCAAGTAAAACAGAAAACACAGGAACACTAACAAGGAAGACTAACAAAACAGTTATCCACACGGAGACAAACACACACACACAACACACACACACAGTAACAAAACAATGATCGACAAGGGAACAAGGGGAACACCAAAACTAAATACAGAGGGTAACAAGGTAACAAGGCAGGTGACACAAGGGCTGGGAAACAGGGGCCTTTTGCAAAACTAGGATAAGGGGTTAACGGGATATTCAAGTTATCCTGGATGAATTTAGCTTTGACTCGGTTGCATGAACCAGATTGAATTAAGCCCAGCCAAGTTACCATGGAGATTATTCTTTGCGGCGCAGCCTGGTCCAGAGCAGGCTAACAGCCAGGCTAGATTAATCCTGGAGTCTCATGTGTCAAATCAGCTGCAGTTCTGATCCGAAATAAACGTGTTTAACAGTTATTCCATTGTCTTTCATGTGTTCTGCTTTATTTTATTAACATGCATAGCCTACTTGTCACTATTGTTGTCGCGAGTTGGATTTAAACCCTACTACAGCTGTTTAGATGTTAGAAATGGTTGCACTGCCACCTGATGCGGAGTGGGACTTTTCCGGTGGGACGGTACTGTGTCGAGGGCCGCCTTGTGTGCGCCGTGGCCGCTGCCGGTGGCCGCTGCCGGCGGCAGACCTGTGCGTCGCGTCAGTGTCCACTCTCTCTGTAAAAGTAGAGATGAGCAGCGCAGCGTCCTTGGTCTCAGCTTCAGGTTTCTACAGGACGCGCTCCGGAGATTAAGTGTGACATATTGATGTAGCGATATTCCCAGATGATATTAATGGCAGACTGGTCAAACACCAATACATTCATGATTCATTTTCTTGTTGCATATCCTTCTCTAATAAAGGGTAGTTTGTGTTCCTCCTTAATAAGTGGGCCTAATGTTTTTTTATTATAGCTTATATTGGTTCCATAATCTTCTCAATAAGTCTCACATCACCGGACTAATAACATGGCCTTTGTACGTATGTAGTGTAGTTTACATTCATCACACTGGGAACACCACAATGCTTCTTAGTCTTTTTATTTTGGTGCGGTCACTTGTCAGAAAAATAAAAAACATGAATATTGTTTTACATATGCTCACAGCGTGTATTGAAGTCACTTACTTTTTTTCTAGTTGTTGTAGTTGTCCATTTCCGATTGTTCTGTATGAACATTAATTGTACAAAGAATTAGGAATATCTTGTAAAGATTTATGCATGGTTGTAAAACATGTTCTCACGTTGTGAATAAGGGTTTGAAATTGAGCCTAAAGTCCTTGGTCCATTTCCCGAGGAACATTAGTTCCCTCTGCTATCTTTTGAGGCAAAGACTATATTTTTACACTCCCACACATTCAGTCGGGACTGCTATGTCGGGCTTTTTCTCTCCGTTTGATAAGAGCTGTATTTCCCTATTTGCATATTCGTCCCTCCTCGTTACTGTCCATTAGAAGCTGCTTCTCGTTGGGTGAAACATATGGCGCAATGCGTCTTACTCACTTCTGCATCAGTAAATCTGTGATCGATACCGTGGTCTATTTGAGAAAGCCGTGAACGTGCACTTATCCCAGCTATCTCCACCTGGCTGGACATAGCTCACCTGTTCATCCTGGCTCGGCAACGTGCAAACCGATTAAGCCGCAATGAGCAGATCACACTAGTCAAGCT
>NC_045741.1:26657668-26657805 GCF_008692095.1 Etheostoma spectabile
ATTTCAAACCCTTATTCACAACGTGAGAACATGTTTTACAACCATGCATAAATCTTTACAAGATATTCCTAATTCTTTGTACAATTAATGTTCATACAGAACAATCAGAAATGGACAACTACAACAACTAGAAAAAA
>NC_045741.1:26657817-26665949 GCF_008692095.1 Etheostoma spectabile
TCAATACACGCTGTGAGCATATGTAAAACAATATTCATGTTTTTTATTTTTCTGACAAGTGACCGCACCAAAATAAAAAGACTAAGAAGCATTGTGGTGTTCCCAGTGTGATGAATGTAAACTACACTACATACGTACAAAGGCCATGTTATTAGTCCGGTGATGGACGTAGCCGTTGCGTCGACGTGGCGCTTGTGTGTTTGCGCCGCGCTATCGGTAAAAGTCCTGTAGATACTATTCCTGAAGGTTTCCTAGATATAGTAGACGTGATTCCTGCCTTCTGACACACCATTAAGCATGTTGTAAATCGGGTTAGCTAGGGGCGCTTTCATTCGTTTGGGTTAGTCTTCCGAACCTAAGCCATGAAATGGACATCAGTGGCCCCTTTTAAGGTACACCTGTACAATCAATGTGTGGGTTTTTTGTGCTAAACTTTTCGTATTTTTAATCTAACTCAAAAAGCACCTAATGGGTTTGTCTGTTTGCTTGTAACCAGCAGATATAAACTGATGACTGGGATTAATTCGGGTCAGACTCTAGCTTCTCAAGCAGAGAGGGGGAGGCACATTGGAAGCAGAAGGAGACAAGAAAGGGAATATGTGAATTATTGTTGCCAACTTATTCTATCAACACTTCTGATCTAATGCAATCCAATACAACAGCTCTGTCATAAATTCTACCATTACCAAGTTTTAATATGCCAATGAAGACAAAAATCCCTGCTCTAATCAAAACCATAAACAGGCCTGTCCAGTGACTAAACCTCAAGAACCTTTCAACTTTTGTGAGGAATTATGTAAAGAGCAGGTCTCATAGCACAACATGCACTGAACCGCACACCAGTTCCAGCTACACTCCTCTGTGGCAGTTATTTGATTATACCCTTGGGGCACCATATGAGCGAGAGACAATGTGAGAGGAAGAGGGAGAGAAAAGGGAGGAATGAAATGGGATGAATTTGAATTGAAGCGACGAGAGCAAAAGATGGAGAGACGGGGAGCGCGAGGTGGGAGGGCTGAGATAAAGAATAGTAGTGACAGTGTGTGGATCAATAGTGTGGTTGAGATATCATTTGGACTCTGCTGGGGATCTCAATGTAGCACCACACTCTTGTTTCTCTCTTTCGCCTGTCTTTCTAGCTTCTTTAAATCCACATCTCATCCTCTATCTCTCTGTCTCCTTTCTGTCTAGATTGTTCACCACGGGTGTCACTGAGTGAACAAAGAGGAAGCTGCCACCTCTTCTGCTATCACGAGTATCTGGCTGGCCAAACCAACTAGTCGCAGATGAAAGCTGGGGTCCGTTCACTTTTTAATTAGAATGTTCTAATTAAAGGCCTTCCATTAGCAAGCCATGTCTGGTTCAATCTGCATTTGGAGTTGAGTGGGGGGAAATAACTTGTAAAATCTCACTAATAATATCCCAATAGCTACAAAAACATGCAGCATTACTGCAGGAAAGGGCACTTCACAGCACACTACCATGACTTCTACTGCACCTGTACTTGATGTGGCAGTGACAAGGAAAAAGGAAAAGACATGACAACTGTGGTATTACACATATCCAAGAGCCAAGAGATTCTTTAGTTAGATTGGATGCAGTCAAATTATTACATAGCCAGAATGGTCTGCACCTGTACAAGTAGGTGTGCAATTACCAAAAAGAATATTGCAATAAAAAGTACATCAAGTTCATCATAGTTTGAGGGCGCCCTGATAGCTCAGTTGGTATATAGAGATGAATCCTCACGCAGCGGGCCGGGTTTAACTCGGCATTGGACCCTTTGCTGCATGTCATTTCCTCCTCTCTCTCCCCTTGCATGTAATTGGCTGTCCTGTTAAAACTAAAGCTGAAAATGCCCAAAAAAAATTGTCATAGTTTGAGGACCAGTATCATGATGGAGACTTGTAGTATCATAGCATAGCACCTTTGGTCCTTTCCTTGTGGAGACCCTATGTGGAAATGATGTACATTGGGTGATGTAAAGCTATAGTGCGTAGTTTCTGCCGCCCCAGGAGGAATTCTAAGCATTCTAAGTCACGTGATAAAGCCTTCGTGACCGCAATCATTGTGGAAATGCTTACGTGTAACATTCTTAATAGAAAAAAGTTACGCACTAAAGTTTAAGTGCAACTCTGGATGCTAGGCCATGTGTGTTTAAGTGTGGACATCATTTGTGTGGATAATAATCTAAAACTACAAATTTTATAAATAAAAAAACAACCCTAGTGACTGAAGTCTACTATCTTTAACCTCAAGGCAATATTAATGAATAGGAACTATACACTTTCAAATATGAGGCATTATTGTAGAAGGTTTTGTTTGATAGGTCACTGGATGTAGATTCCCTTCATGTTCACTTCATTTCTTATCACATGAACAGTGCTGCTAAGAAAAAAGTGAACACCTGCCAGCCAGACTGGAAGCATGGCTGCTCTCTGCAGTGTTCAATGTAGCCGGGGAACTTTAAAGGTATTGGGGGCCTCCACACTGTAAGCTGTATTCCTTGTAGTAATTTTTTACAGTCCGACAGTTTTAAGTTGTCTTTTAAGTGGTCTCACACTTTCATATGGGACTGTGGAACATAAATTGATACATTGGAGAACAACTTTTCTACAGTCTAGTCAAAGCTAGTTGTGGCAATAGGTGATCCAAATGATGCTTCATGAACCCTAAGTGGTTGTTGTGACCCAACTAGATGGTGCTCTTGGTTTAAATAAAAAGGCTCAAGGAATGGCAATTCAGTTTGCTTTTAACACTTTTGTTGAACAGAGGTGCCATCTTTGAGATCCAAAAGAAAATGTTTATGAAGTTTCATTTAGACTTATTTAATGAACATTGCAATGCCATCTTTGGCCAGTTTTGACAGCCCTATCATGTATTAGTTTGATTAGAATAAGATAAAGAGATAAATAGGAAACTGCGAAGAGCCTTCTGTGTGTTCTCTTGACTCAGTCATTGCTTGCTATTCTCACTTACTTTTTTTCTGTGCACTGATTTCCTTAAGCTGAACAGAGTCAGAGTGAAAAACTAGGGCCGACAGCGCTCACCGCAATCCAAGTTGGGCCGACAGCCGACGAGCTCCCGGTGTGTCAGCACCGTTGGATGGAGAGCTGCAGATGACCGACTGCCACACTAGTGATGTCCAAGTGAAGCTTTGTGTAGCATTTTCTTGATTTTTTGAACCCAATAGATGCCGCAAAGGGTTGAAAGCACACAAAATTGCCATTCCTTGATCATTTTTCCATTAGTCAACAAATACTGTTCATGAAGCTTCATTTTTGGGCTATGCCTTGAGCAGCATGAAATCAGATCAGTTGCTCACAGAATAAAGAAAAAATGTGCACTCATGAATCATGTGTTTTGAACAAACAGTTCAGCGGTCCTCACACACACTAAACCACACCGTAGTGCGAGCAGCTCTGCTCGGACGCTAACTGGTTTGGTAAACTGGTAGTTGAGACACAAACGCATACCTAAAGCCTGACAAGCATTTTGAGTATCTCATAAATTGCAAGAATACAGTTGATGCAAGGTAAATGCATAGGGAACCTGATACCTGATCTAATAATCTATAAGCCGTGTATTCTGGTGGCTGCATTGCAGCCAGAACGCGTCAGCTGCTTCTGGCCACTGGAGAGGACAAATTTTGTAGATGACTGACTCCATGTTTTTCAATGGAATTTACTTAAGTGGGAACAATAGCGTTCCGAGCCCTTTGGCTCTGTAATATACAATTTAAACATCATACACATTAAAATGTTCTTTCTGGATGACCTAGCAGAGATTTCCAGTATCCTAACAGTTAAGTGGAGAGAGAAAACTATTTGTTTAAATTGTGACCGCGCTGCCACTATGTAGAAAGCTCCAGGGTAGGCAAAAAACACTAAGTGGGTAAAAACCTCACAGAGAACACACGCAATTTCAAAAATTGTAAAAAATCAACCATTTGGATGATCAATAGAGCTGTAAAAGCAAACATTCTACAGCTTCTCAGCTTGTGTAGGCAGCAATGTTTGTTTACGCCATGAACAACCAGTGATGAAAAATCATCCAATCTGAGACCAGCACCAAAAACAGCGCAGCCTAGTGCTGAACAGTGGTAGAAATAGTCAGATCCTTACGTAGAAGTACTTCACTTAGTGATGTCCAAACGAAGCTTTGTGAACCATTCATTTGGCCCATACCTATACTACACTGCAATAATACTGTTGGTTACAATACAAGTTCTGCATTGAATATGTTACTTCATTAAAAGTATATAAGTACTTCAGAAAAGGTAGTTAAGTATGAAAAGTAAAAGTACTCAATGCAAACTAGTAACTAAAGTATACCTTCCAAATGGTGTTACATTTGTAAAAAAAATTAACTAGTTCTTTATGTGAATGATTTAGAGCATAACTTCTTATATATTTTCTCAGGGAAATGTTGATTACGTTTGTTTTTAAATAAATTATCAAATACATGTACCTTCCTTTTTTGTTTGTTATTAGACATTATACTTACTGCTAAAAGACATTTAGGAGTTATTTCTCTTCTGGCCATGGCTGTGCTTGTTAATTTGAGAGGCAAACTTGCATATAGAGTGAAAAATTAGCTCAGAGTGAGTATAATGGGACAAAAACAAAAAACGCCCAAAATGGCTTGGGTGCCCAATAAAAGGGCTTTATGTGTAGAATCCAAAGCATCAAAACAACAACAAAGAGGTAGGGCAGGAGTAGCAGTCAGTTAAATAATGTCAAGTCTGGCATGCTATCAAAAGAATGGATGACTTGTGTAGTGTGGTGTAAATAGTCTTGTTAATAGAAATGTTTGATTTGTTTACAAATTGGATGTGTAGTTTTAAACAGACTGCCAATGCCACTGGTTGTCAGCCATTTTATTAGTGCTATACTATGCCAAACTACATTGTCATTAAACTAGATGCAAGGTGTACCTTTGGGGAGATCAGTCGGTGGAAAACTTGCCAAAGAAACAAACCATGTGGTACAGACTGTTCTCAGGACAATTTAAAACCACGACGTAGACACATATTTTAAAGTTTGTTGGCAAGTTGAAACACAGGACTACAGAATATTCATGGAGCTAGGTTGTCATTTGACTAAGCTTACCAGAATGAGAGAGAACGGAATGGCAGTTGGATGGAAGTGGGCTACGCATTCACTAAGGAAGCATACTGTATTGCTACAATGTAAATAGGCCCACCGTCTGTTTGAAAGCAGTTTTCCAGCAATCTTCAGTACTTTTCTTGGGTGTATGATTTTCAAATAATTTTGAGATCATATGGTAATTATGGCAGTCATCTATTATCACATTAGAAGAAAAAAATCAAGTAATAAAAGACAATTTCAAATATAAGTACTGTTCATGTTATCCTTTTTAAATTTCTTCTCACCACACTTTGTAAGTTCTTGCAACTAAGATGAAACAGTGTCTTCTTGTAACAGTGTCTTCTTGTAACAGGAAACAGAACAACTAAAGAATCCACCTACTAATGAGTTAAGCTACAATAAACACATAGTTAGCCGATTCCATAAGAATACTAATTAGAGCCAATGGTTAAAATGAGATCTGGCATGTGGGAGAGCCCTAAGATCTGAGGGGACTACACAACACTTAAAGAAAACTCACTTTTAAGCTGATTCATCTGGTATTCTGGTTATTCCCTTTCCAAAACAGTGGCAAAAAACACTGGAGCACTTGAGTCGATATTTCATAAAACAAAATGATGACAGGTGTGTTGATTGCATGCCAAATTAATCAGGCATACAAGCTATATGACCAGTTGCTGACAAGCATTTAAAGGCTATTTTTCAAACAAGTCAACAATAGACTGTATATCAACAGAGTAAGACAGAGTCACTCCACCTAAACACAACCTGGGCTACTCACTCAGCTAACTTCACAGTGAACAATTGGGCAAAACGCATTTTAAAGGTCCCATAGCAGAACATTTCACTACATGAGTTCTTTAACATCAATATGCGTTCCCCCAGCCTGCCTAGGTCCCACAGTGGCTAGAATTGGGATAGGAGTAAACAAGCCCCGGGTGTCCTGCTCTGCTTTGAGAAAATGAAAGCTCAGATGGGCCAATCTGGAATCTTGCCCTTGTGACCTGAAAAGGGGCTGAGGTGGGATTCCAGAACGGTACCTCCCCTTCTCTGCTTTGCCCACCAGAGAATTTGGCTACCCATGAGAGAGAGACATCATGGCTTTCCAACAAGCAAAGTGGCAGTTGGTCAAGGCCACAACAACCGCCTCACCTTACTCCCTTCCTCCTTAAAAGCTACAGACTCAAAATGGCACATACTAAGGAAAGCCTAAGTGGGACTGGCTCTAGAGGCTGTAATTCTGCACCAAGAACTGAATTTTAGAAAATTCAGATACAGTATTAAAGACCACTAAGGTCAATTGAAAAGAGACTTCAGATACAGTATTAGCGGACCACTAAGGCCTATATAAAGAGACTTCAGATACAGATTAGGGGACCACAAGGTCGATATAAAAGAGACTTAGATACAGTATTAGGGGACCACTAAGGTCTATATAAAAGAGACTCAGATACAGTATAGAGACCACTAAGGTCTATATAAAAGAGACTTCAGATACAGTATTAGGGACCACTAAGGTCTATAAAAAGAGACTTCAGATACAGTATTAGCGGGACACTAAGGCCTATATAAAGAGAGTTCAGATACGGTATTAAGGACCACTAAGGTCGATATAAAAGAGACTTCAGAGCGGTATTAGGGACGACTAAGCCTATAAAAAGAGACTTCATATACGGTATTAGAGGACCACTAATGTCTATATGAAAGAGACATCAGCTACATTATTAGGGGACCCACTAAGGTCTATATAAAAGATCCAAAGAGCACCATGTCATGGGACCTTATACAAATATAAACATTTAATACAACTTTTCATTGTATATACAGTATGTCCGTTTACTACCGAGCCTGACTGTAACCGGTAGGCTAGTGACAGCATGATCTTTACTTTACTAGTAATCAGACCGTCTTGTATGAAGACTGGTGAATGGCGGACCCAAAATGAAGAGCGGAAAATGAGGATTACGTGATTTAATGAAAAACTAAAAAAAAAAAAAAGACAAAGGAGTCCAGGAAACAAGCAGGCAAAAAAGGGTAACCAAAAAATAAAGTCCAAGTAAAACAGAAAACACAGGAACACTAACAAGGAAGACTAACAAAACAGTTATCCACACGGAGACAAACACACACACACAACACACACACACAGTAACAAAACAATGATCGGACAAGGGAACAAGGGGAACACCAAAACTAAATACAGAGGGTAACAAGTAACAAGGCAGGTGACACAAGGGCTGGGAAACAGGGCCTGTTTGACAAAACTAGGATAAGGGGTTAACGGGATATTCAAGTTATCCTGGATGAATTTAGCTTTGACTCGGTTGCATGAACCAGATTGAATTAAGCCCAGCCAAGTTACCATGGAGATTATTCTTTGCGGCGCAGCCTGGTCCAGAGCAGGCTAACAGCCAGCTAGATTAATCCTGGAGTCTCATGTGTCAAATCAGCTGCAGTTCTGATCCGAAATAAACGTGTTTAACAGTTATTCCATTGTCTTCTTCATGTGTTCTGCTTTATTTTATTAACATGCACTAGCCTACTTGTCACTATTGTTGTCGCGAGTTGGATTTAAACCCTACTACAGCTGTTTAGATGTTAGAAATGGTTGCACTGCCACCCTGATGCGGAGTGGGACTTTTCCCGGTGGGACGGTACTGTGTCGAGGCCGCCTTGTGTGCGCCCGGTGGCCGCTGCCCGGTGGCCGCTGCCCGGCGGCAGACCTGTGCGTCGCGTCAGTGTCCACTCTCTCTGTAAAAGTAGAGATGAGCAGCGCAGCGTCCTTGGTCTCAGCTTCAGGTTTCTACAGGACGCGCTCCGGAGATTAAGTGTGACAATATTGATGTAGCGATTTTCCCGATGATATTAATGGCAGACTGGTCAACACCAATACATTCATGATTCATTTTCTTGTTGCATATCCTTCTCTAATAAAGGGTAGTTTGTGTTCCTCCCTTAATAAGTGGGCCTAAGTTTTTTTATTATAGCTTATATTGGTTCCTATTTCTCAAAAGTCTCACA
>NC_045741.1:26665974-26677382 GCF_008692095.1 Etheostoma spectabile
AGAGTGGACACTGACGCGACGCACAGGTCTGCCGCCGGGCAGCGGCCACCGGGCAGCGGCCACCGGGCGCACACAAGGCGGCCTCGACACAGTACCGTCCCACCGGGAAAAGTCCCACTCCGCATCAGGGTGGCAGTGCAACCATTTCACAGGGGCCTGTTGCACAAAACTAGGATAAGGGATTAAGCCGGGTATTCAAGTTATCCTGGATGAATTTAGCTTTGACTCGGTTGCATGAAACCAGATGAATTAAGCCCAGCCAAGTTACCATGGAGATTTATTCTGCGGCTAGCCTGGTCCAGAGCAGGCTAACAGCCAGGCTAAGATTAATCCTGGAGTCTCATGTGTCAAATCCGCTGCAGTTCTGATCCGAAATAAACGTGTTTAACAGTTATTCCATTGTCTTCTTCATGTGTTCTGCTTATTTTTTATTAACATGCATTAGCCTACTTGTCACTATGTTGTCGCGAGTTGGATTTAAACCCTACTACAGCTGTTTAGATGTTAGAAATGGTTGCACTGCCACCCTGATGGGAGTGGGACTTTTCCGGTGGGACGGTACTGTGTCGAGGCCGCTGTGTGTGCGCCGGTGGCCGCTGCCCTGGGCGGCGGCGGCCGACCTGTGCGTCGCGTCAGTGTCCACTCTCTCTGTAAAAGTAGAGATGAGCAGCGCAGCGTCCTTGGTCTCAGCTTCAGGTTCTACAGGACGCTCCGGAGATTAAGTGTGACATATTGTAGCGATATTCCCAGATGATATTAATGGCAGATGGTCACACCATACACATCATGATTCATTTTCTTGTTGCATATCCTTCCTAATAAAGGGTAGTTTGTGTTCTCCTTAATAAGTGGCTAATGTTTTTTTATTATAGCTTATATTGGTTCATATCTTCTCAATAAGTCTCACATACCGGACTAATAACATGGCCTTTGTACGTATGTAGTGTAGTTTACATTCATCACACTGGGAACACCACAATGCTTTCTTAGTCTTTTATTTTGGTGCGGTCACTTGTCAGAAAATAAAAAACATGAATATTGTTTTACCTATGCTCACAGCGTGTATTGAAGTCACTTACTTTTTTTTCTAGTTGTTGTAGTTGTCATTTTGATTGTTCTGTTGAACATTAATTGTACAAAGAATTAGGAATATCTTGTAAAGATTATGCATGGTTGTAAAACATGTTCTCACGTTGTGAATAGGGTTTGAAATTGAGCCTAAAGTCCTTGGTCCATTCCCGAGGAAATTAGTTCCCTCTGCTTATCTGAGGCAAAGACTATATTTTTACACTCCCACACATTCAGTCGGGACTGCTATGTCGGGCTTTTTCTCTCCGTTTGAAGAAGCTGTATTTCATTTGCATATTCGTCCCTCTCGTTACTGTCCATTAGAAGCTGCTTCTCGTTGGGTGAAACATATGGCGCATGCGTCTTCTCACTTCTGCATCAGTAAATCTGTGATCGATACCGTGGGCTATTTGAGAAAGCCGTGAACGTGCACTTATCCAGCTATTCCACCTGGCTGGACATAGCTCCACCTGTTCATCCTGGCTCGGCAAACGTGCAACCGATTAAGCCGCAATGAGCAGATCACACTAAGTCAAGCTGCGCTTTTCACTTATCCTGGATTCTTTATTCTACTTTGTGCAACAGGCCCCCGTGGAAGACATCAGACAATCACAAGGGCGGGAAAACTAAAGCAGGAAGTAAAACTAAACAAGACGGCACAGAAAACCAGACTATCACAATAAAACAGGAAACAGAACATATACAAGACAAGACAGAAAACCAGGTTAAAAAATGAAGACAGGAAAAACAGACTACCGCAATAAGACAAGACAAAACACCAAACCATAACAGTCCTGCTATCACACATGTAAAATAACCACAGCCATTTGCCATGTGTAGGACTCACAGCGGTGCAACTGCTGAGAGTGAATGCTCTGCAATGGATATTTGGGTTATTTTTGGAAGTTCCGGCCCACTTTACCCCATGGTTAGAGCCCCTTTAATGTCTTGAAATTAGGTAATAACGTTTTTTTTCCAGAACATATGGATACTGTGATGGGGTTGAGCATCCATGCATGCCTGTTCCTATAGTGATGTCCTAGAAATGACATGTACGAATTTGTATGTATGGCATGTGGGTGTTTATGTGTCTTTGCGCATTGCCTTCAAGTGAATGCAAGCCTTCTAGATCCTCCAGCATACAGAATTAGATGCATGTTGGGCCGTCAGTCTGTGTTAGGGCTGTGTGACAAGACAACACCACAAGACAGCAGTGGGACTGAGGGCATTTTGCATGCCTTCAGTCATGTATGATCCATTACAGTTATTGTGCTAGCTGTGAGAGTTGAAGGACACACAGTAAAATCTGCTCCATTGACTACACAGTTCATAAACATACGCAACACTGTGTACAAACTCACATTAAACAAGCATGCAAACATAGACAGGTATAGAAATGCAGCTTAAAGAAACAGTGACGTAAACACACTTGGCTACCCAGAGATATGTATAAAGACATGCATGAGAACACACACACACACCAACACACCAACACACACACACACACACACACACACACACACACACACAAACACACACACACACACACACACACACACTGCTAGCTTACCAGGAGAAAGGTTGGACAGAGACAAGGTTCTGCAGAGATCTATGCTATAGCTGCCGTCTCCTAGGCCATAAAATTAGCCAAGGGGTATGAGTTTGAACTCTAAATGGCCTCATACTCTTCGTCTCTCCCATTTAGCGACATTTGACATGGGATTATGGTTATGTAATTTCAAACAGAATGAAAAAAGAACTAGTTGTAGATGAGCTACAGCTACAAGATGACTCTAGACACAAGAGCAGGCATGCTTATTTAAATTGTTGGTTTGAGAGAATGCACTTTAACTTAACAGACTAGACTGAGAGCAGTTTGCAATAAACCTTAAACATGATGGAGGTTTGTCCCTGGCCACAGCTAATTGGCAAACACTTCCCTATAAAACGTCAGTAAACTTGTAATAAAATGTTATTTCTATGCACAATTTTTCATTAATTGTTAATCCAAAGCTTCTTGTAATGGGTTATGTATCTAAGAGTTTTTCCTATATTGATTTAACAAAACGTCAAGCAGTAAACGATTTTCATTACTTGGGTTGAGAGGAGAGTTAGATAGTGGATTGGAAGGATAGAGTGATTGTTTAAAGATTTATTCCGAGTTTGTTTCACACTGATAAGGAACAAATGAAATAAACTAAACTAAAAGTACTGGTGCAGAATTTGAAGCAACAAAAAGATGCAATCAATACTTCTAAAAGATATGTTCTGGAAAAAAGCACCTGTTCACAAGATGACATGGGTGAACCAAAATCAATTGCAGTACTTTTGTGAGTGAAAGTTATTGTCACTTAAAATATGTATGTACATACAGTGGGGCTCAAAGTTTGGGCACCCCAGATAAAAATGTATATTAATGTGCATAAATAAGAATAAAAGTGGAAAAATCTCCAAAAGGCATCAAATGACAGATTAGACATTCATATAATTTTTTCTAAGGTCTATCCCTAGATTTTCAATTAGGTTGAGGTCAGGAGATTGTAAAGGCCATGGCAAAACCTTCAGTTTACACCTCTTGAGTAATCCACCATGGGTTTGAGGTGTGTTTTAGGATCATTATCCGTTATAGAAGCCATCCTCTTTAACTTCAGCTTTCACAGTTGCATCAAGTTGCATCCAAAATTGTCTGAAATTTTATTGAATTCATTTTTTCCTTCTACGTGAAATGTTCCCGTGCCCCTGGCTGCATATAACCCCAATATATTATATATACACCCCCCCCCCCCCCCCCTCCCATGCTTAACAGTTGGACAGAGGTTCTTATTATTCTTCATTAAATTCTGTGTCCTTCTTCTCTAAACGTACCTTTGCTCATTCCGGCCAAAAAGTTCATTTTAACCTCATCGGTTCACAGAACTTGTTTACACAATGCCCAGGCTTGTCTAAATGTTCATTTGCAAACTTCAACGTTGATTTTTATGGTGAGGACGTAGAGAGGTTTTCTTCTGATGACTCTTCCATGAAGACCAGTTTGTACCAGATCTCTTTCTAGTGGAATAGTGTACCACAACTCCGTGTCTGCCCGGTCTTCTGGATGGATGTGCAGTCAAACGTGGGTTTGATTGCTTTTCTCACAATCCTGCGAGCTGTTCTGTCTGATAATTTTCTTGGTCTTCCAGATCTTGCTTTAACTCCATGTTCCTGATAAATGCCATTTCTTAATTACATTCTGAACAGAGGATATTGGCATCTGAAAAGGCTTTGCTATCTTCTTAAGCCTTCCTGCTTTGTGAGCATCAACTATTTTAGTTTCAGTTTTTTAGACAACTGCTGAGAAGAAGCCATGGTGCTGAGTGTGGGGCAAGGTCAGATGAGTCGGGCATTTAAACCTAAGATTGACATCACTCGGTCTTTCCAGACGATGATTGAGAACAATCATGACACTGTCAGGTCTAACTTTCAAAGGGGCAGTACAAGGTATTAACTCTGCAGGGTGCCCAAATTTTGCAGACGCCCCTTTTTTGTTTTCCGTTATTTGAAAGTGTTAATGATGGAAATAAATCTAACTTTTGTTACATATTATGCAAATGTCTAATCTGTCATTTGATGCCTTTTGGAGATTTTTCCATCTTTCTTGGCTTCTTTATGCACATTAATACAAATTTTACCTGGGGTGCCCAAACATTCGAGCCCCACTGTATACTTTGATTTGTCAACAAGGACACAATTTTCTCATTATTTCATGGTGGTTACCACAAAATGGAAAGTGTGAAATTTATTGAACTGCCATTCAGGAAATGACTGGGCTGCGACAGTCTGCTCTGGGGGACAACATCGGCCGGCGGGACACGATCCAGGTCTCTAGGGAAGTAACAACGGGGGGAAATGAAACGCCACACGTCCCGGCAACAACAAAGGATGGACGCCACACGGACAAGCACAACAACGGGACGGTTGTGGTTAGGTAAAGACCAACAATAATGAAAGAAACCGTCACAGCAGGAGACGGTGACAACAAAAAGGACGGTTGTGGGTTCTGGTGAGGAGAAGAATTGCAAACAGTGGGATGCAAACCCCGTCTGCACGGGTAAAAGTCCTGTGTGTTTAACCCAGCCACCTCCTTACATGGATTTTTCAGCTTTTAATCTGCTTGCTGCGTAATCGTGCTTCTATCATGAAGAGCTTCCATTGAAAGCATTAGTTTTAAGTGCTCACCGCCAAAATAAACAGAAAATGTGTCCCTGTACATGCATCAATAGATTAAATAATGTCACCATTCAAAAACTGCCATGAGACTGGGCTGTGTATAGACAGTGTTTTGCTGTTATTGACTTTGTAGTACAGAATGTTGCACAGTAAAATTGTTGATGATAAATCAGTTGTCTATGTTTTTCTATTTTCTACTTAAAAGTTTATAGAAGTCATTTTTCTAAACTAAAACCTCTGTAAAAATCAAGTTATCCTGCACAAAACATCTTGTATCATTTTTCCTCCTTATTGTCTTGATCTTCATTATCTTTGTCTTCATTACACTCTTTGTAGGTGCTTTGTTTCTTTGCCCTCATCTTCTTCTTTATGTCCGAATCCTATTTATTCTGTTCTACTTAGCTCTTCTTTTTTGTTCAACAAAGAGGAACTAAATTAGAATAGAAATCACGATTAGTTTAGACACAGTATATATGCCATCATCAATTTAAACCCAAGTGTGTTTCTGCCATAAAAACAATGTGAAAACGCAGCAGTACCAATGGCGTCATGATGTACTGAGACTGCAAGTCAACGCATGATTTGTACTTTATGCAATAAGATGGATCCACTGTGAAGAGTAATCTCAGGAGATATAGGTTCTATCTGTGTCTTGTACAGTGTGGACATAGTAAGTACACAGATTTTACTCTGTAAGAACCTGATAATCTCTCTCTCACAAATATTCAGCAAAAAGAAAACTTAAAATGGGAAATGGCTCTAAGGAGCCCACTTTCGTTTCCATTCTCCAGATTCCAGAGGGTCTGGGAGTTGGCTTGGGACAATTTTGGCACCGTCTGTTCCTGAGGAGGTAATTGATGTCGATACTAAACCTCTAATCCAGTTGATGTTGACCGAACATCTGTTCGAGTGTGTCGATGGGGTGTGTGTTTGAGGCAGTTGGGTGCTGCTGAGGCAGGAGAAGGAGAGAGAAGCTATCATTCTATTAAAGTGATGTGGATGATGCACAAAGAGGGGGGATGCAGAGGACAACAGTGGAGGAGGAGTGATGAAGATTATAAATAAGGATGTAGTGGAGGACAGACCCTTAAATGTGTTTATTACTTTTTATTTTTTCGAAAAGGATTCACTTGCTTTATTGGGCTGACATTAATCTTTATTATACAGAAATCATAGGTATATCATAGCTTTGGCCTCATAGGAGCCTACGGTGTTTAAGTGAGTATAAAAACATATAAATGGATGGTCCTTTGAAAGTCACTTGACTTGTGGTTAAAGGTGCAGCTGTGACAGTTTAAGGTCACAGCATGTTTATTCTCCGGGTTAAGAGAGAATGAATGCTTCCGGTGAAAAGAGAATAAGAGCGAGAGCAAGCACTGGGATTAGAGAAAGAAGATGGATGCCAGGGGAAAGGACAAAAAACAAAAGCAAAAAAAACTGAAATGGAATTGAGAATGAGCTATGTAAAAGAAGGAAGCATTCAGACATAAAAAAATGCAGATGAATGGGATTTCTTTTCACGGTTCGGATTATAGATATTAGGAAATTGGCCCCTATTTGTACCTGGTATAACATGCAATCTGTATTTATAAAAAGACATGATCTTTTACAATTGGTCTGGGCAAACACAAGACGTACAGTTTGGCTTTTTTTCTCAGGAAAGTATCCAAACTGTCCAGATTGCATTTGCAATTGACTGAGACTGAGGAAGGGTGAGCACACTGAGTTGCAGCCAACAGCACAACAACAAATTCACCTTTACCTCAACAGGATTTATAGCACACATACACAAGTTAAAGCCAGCTGAATATTTACTAAGACAGCATACATTTACCTATCTAACAGGATTTACAATACAGTACAATCAAAGCCAACAGCACAGTAACTAGAAAAAATCACATGTATTCAACAACACTGGATTTGCAGCGCAGATAATGTACACTCAATTCAAACATCAACACACCGCTCCCAACCACACAAGAGATAGGTTTACGCCACCCGAGTGGCACAGCATTGGAATAGCAACTGCTAAATGGCAAGCTCTGTTTAAAACTGTCTGTACATGAGCTAGCTACTGTAGCTCAGTAGAATCACCTGCAGCACATCCTCAGCAGCGGCTCTCTCCCGTTCTCCACGGAATCAGCCTGCTGCCGCTCATCTGTCAGACTTTTGCTTTTATTCATTTGGCGCTAGTGAACAGCTGAATTACTTAGCATTGCAACTAGATGGATTTGTGTGGCACTGCCCTCTGTTATTTTCATCTGTTATTTTTAAATAGAAATGTGTACATCTAAAGTGCTTATATTACGTTTTGGCATTCTTCCTATATAGTGTTATATATGTGTTGTGCAGTTATAGGTTTACAAAGTGAAAAAGCCCAAACTCCCCCCTCCAAGGGACTTACCATCTGCAACAGAAAATGCTGTCACAACCGTCCCCAACAGCTCTGCTGTAGTCCAGCCTTTACTTCTGTGACAAATGCATTTTGCGTCACTTGTTAGACGTTATAGGCTCGTCCTCGCCCTAAACCAAGTAGTTAGAGCGGAGGCCCGAAGAGTTCAGGCAGTTATGTCGCCATGTCCAGGAAACAGTGCAGAGGTAAATGTTACTACAAAAGACTAATTTGTAACATTTAAATAACTTACTCAAAACATCTGGCTCCCGTCTAGGTTATATGGCTGAGCCAAAACCATAGGTTACTGGCTGAAGCCGGTTTGTTTGGTCAGCTTGCCAGGCCGCGCTACTCTGCTTCTGACGGCTAGTATCTCTTACCTAGGTACTGCGCATGTGCGACTCCCAACAAAGAGGAATAGAAGTGAGATGGCTCACTCTGTAGCTAAAACGGAGAGCTCAACACACAGGGTAAAAAGAGGAGTTGCAGCAATGTGCAGTACAACAAAATTGGAGTTTTTTTGAAAATTAAACCATGTAAACCTATCCGCTTGCCCTTGACGTTACATGGACACGTGCTCCTGCCTTACAGTACAGATTGTCATTGAAAGCGTCATTAGATGGGCTATCAAACTTTAAGTGGGTTGCGGCTGACAAGGTCAATTTATTTCCCCACAACCCCCCCAAAAATAAAATCCAGTAGATCCAGTACACTTGATGAGGATCCTCAGGGGAAATAATTGGAAAACCTAAGATAAGTGCACCGTTTAGATCCATTTAACTTTGGTGTATGGGTGGAGATGCACAAATAAGTGGATCAAGAGAGAAAAAGATTTACACTGTCTTCATCCTTTCTGGGCTCTCACTTTTATGATAAGTGTTTTGTGAATCAAAGCTGTATTGGATTTCAGATAAGACAAATCCAGCTGTCAGCTAAGCTGATAAGTAACGACATTGTGAGCTTAAGCTTAAAACAGGCCTCTTAAAGTGTAGTAGATTAGTGATAGATAGAGTATGAAACATCTGGCAAGGGCTTTATTTTATTTTAAAACACAGTGAGTTACACTGCTCACAGACAAAGCTGATCAGTGTGAAACTTAGTTCAGCGGGGTTTTGACGCGTGGCAAGCGCAGGAGGGAGATGTGACAGCTTTGTTTCATGCAGTGATGTTTAAGAGAAAAATAATTTGACATGTGAGTGGAATGTCAAACCATCAAAAGAGCCACCCACAAACCCACCACGGTTGAAGACGTTTGATAAAGGTTGGTGTTGGTGGGTATTTTTAGTGCAGCTTACAGTTGTACAAGTATTATAGTATTACACTATGCCGTATTTTTATTTTAGTGGTCAGAATGGTAGAATTAATGACTGAATTAAAATATTTTTAATACAGGGTAAATACAAGTAGGGTTCCAAATTTACCGTTTCAACAATAACCTTCAGACCGCAAGAATTGTGTACAAATTTCAGATTAAAGATAAATGGATGATGACCGTAGTGAGGTGCATTAAAACCTAAGATATATACAATGATAATAGATACTGTAGGTATTCAAATAATATAAGGAGAGGATTTGACCATAAGAAAAAAATGGAATAGGAAGTGTTGATGCTCATTAAGACTTTGGGTCCCTTTTCAACAATGGCAACAGCCCCACCAATTCAATTCAGTTCAATTAAATAAATTCAATTCAGTTTTATTTATAGTATCAAACATAACAAGTTATCTCAACACACTAACAGATGAGTAGGTCTAGACCACACTCTATAAATAGATTTATCGGCCGACATTAGCATTTTCCAACTACGGTATCAGCATTTATGTATTATTATTATTGATTCACTTTTTTTTAAATATTTTTATCAGAATCATTTTTAATGACAAATGATTTTGATAAATTAATATTTAAAAAAATAAATAAAATGGCTGAAACACTCTTCAACCATGTTATGAGTGTTGGCTTTGCATAGTTTGCCACCAGAGTGCGCTCTACAACATCCCTGTTTTTTTGTTATTGTGTTTTATACAAGAATTTAAGCCAGATTTTTAAGCTTAGTGCATTGTTGTCACTGAAAAGACATCAATGAGCCACCAAATGAGATGTCTAGGCACAGAATCACTGTCAGAATAACGTGCATCTACAAATACAAAGCAGTATCCAATTGTGTTGACCTGCATGGCATATTTCTGATTTACCATGGGTGTTGTGTTGAGATTGCTGTAGGTGCTCCAGCATAACCCAAACTACGGAGGGTTGGGTTTGCGCTGTTATGTAAAATGGTATATCTGTATATTGACTATCTAAGATATTTTCAAGCAATCATTTGTTTTTTCTTTAGATTTCTTTAAATGAAACACTTTTAGGTTTCGGTCAATGCTATATGTTATACAGAAACGGCGAATAAGGCATTTAATCTATTTAATACTACATAAAGACTACAAAGGCTTCTTTTGGTGGAGTTCTTACCACATAGGATAGCAGAAAGAAGGACTTAGAGCACCCCTGCTATCACTTAACAGCGACTTATAAAAATACTTGAGGGGGGGAAGAAAGAATGCTAGTACATATTTTACTAGATATTTAACATATTTATACTCTCTACATGCTAATCAGTGAGGCGTTCACAATGCTGTGTGAAGCATACATACAAGGTAATATGAACCTTCATATTTCTCTTTATTTCTAACCTTTTTCGTAAAAGTGGCACTTATTCCATTGGTTTCACTTAACTGTCCTAAACAAAATGGTACTAATACAGTAAGTATGTACACTGGTACAATATCCGCAATGTGTCATCAATGCTCATTTCAGGACTGTTCACTATGACTACGACTATGGCTCTATTGTAGAGAAAAAGCATGTAATGTGGTTATACACAATGCATGTTCCAAAGATTAATCAAACATTTTTGTAAACTGACGCAGGCCTGTGATTACTCTGGAGCCATCTCTGTCTGTACAATGCCATCTTGTTGAACATCCAATATGGAATTTGAGAAAAAGTCAGGTTCCTTACACTCTATTTTACAAATGATGCTGCAAAGTGCAAAGGTAATGCTCAAACAAGTCCTCAACGTTGACAACACCAGCCAAAATCTTCTCTCTCGACTGGTCCGAGTCCAGGATTTTTATTTGGTAGTCAAACAGAGAATGTGATACTGACTCACACAAGCACACACTCTGAACCTAGGTGGTCAAAGTCTAATGTGGAGGTGAGGCTAAAAACCACGTACTGTAGGTTAAGTTTGCACGACAATGTTTCCCCAAGGGTTTCAACTGGAATATAGTGAAGGAGACAAACTGTGCTCGTTTTACCCACATTAAGATACAAAAATGCTGAAGGTGTTTATAAATGATAAATAATCACTTCATTGTCAACTGCTTGTCATGAAAAGATTGTGAGCATATTCTTCACAATCAGTATTTGGGGAGCTAATAAAATGTTGGACATACAGAAAGTGCTGATGATGATGTGTTAACTGGACCAAAAGCTCATCCATTAATAAATCCACTTCTGCTGAGTCGCTACGGCGAGACTGTGACTTTTAGTGGCTTACGTGGAAGTTTAGTTATCGACCGATAAACAGATAAGGAGATACAATATTTAAAGCATGAATATTTAAATATCCTGTGGGAGTACAACTAGTGTTGCACTCAGAATGTTATGTAGGCAAAAACACTCAAAGTACAATCCCTTAAATCTGTTAATTTAATAATAACAAACAACATCTATGTTCACTTGA
>NC_045741.1:26677407-26692367 GCF_008692095.1 Etheostoma spectabile
TGTTTCCCAGCCCTTGTGTCACCTGCCTCTTGTTACCTTGTTACCCTCTGTATTTAGTTTTGGTGTTCCCCTTGTTCCCTTTGTCAGATCATTGTTTTGTTACTGTGTGTGTGTGTGTGTGTGTGTGTGTTTTGTCTCCTGTGTGGATAACTGTTTTGTTAGTCTTCCTTGTTAGTGTTCCTGTGTTTTCTGTTTTTACTTGGACTTTATTTTTTGGTTACCCGTTTTTGCCTGCTTGTTTCCTGGACTCCTTTTGTCTTTTTTTTTTTTTTAGTTTTTCATTAAATCATCGTAACTATCCTCATTTTCCGCCTCTTCATTTTGGGTCCGCCATTCACCAGTCTTTCATAACAAGGACGGTCTGATTATCTAGTAAAGGTAGAAGATCATGCTGTCACTAGCCTACCGGTTACAGTCAGGCTCGGTAGTAAACGGACATACTGTATATACAAATGAAAAATGTTGTATATAAAATGTTATATTTGGATAAAGGTCCCATGACATGGTGCTCTTTGGATGCTTTTATATAGACCTTAGTGGTCCCCTAATAATGTAGCTGATGTCTCTTTCATATAGACATTAGTGGTCCTCTAATACCGTATATGAAGTCTCTTTTATATAGGCCTTAGTCGTCCCCTAATACCGCATCTGAAGTCTCTTTTATATCGACCTTAGTGGTCCTTTAATACCGTATCTGAACTCTCTTTTATATAGGCCTTAGTGGTTCCGCTAATTACTGTATCTGAAGTCTCTTTTATATAGACCTTAGTGGTCCCTAAACTGTATCTGAAGTCTCTTTAATAGACCTTATGGTCCTCTAATACTGTATCTGAAGTCTCTTTTTATAGACCTTAGTGGTCCCCTAATACTGTATCTGAGTCTCTTTATATCGACCTTAGTGGTCCCTAATGCTGTATCTGAAGTCTCTTATATAGGCCTTAGTGGTCCGCTAATACTGTATATGAAGTTCCTTTCATTGACCTTAGTGGTCTCTTAATACTGTATCTGAAATTTTCTAAAATCAGTCTTGGTGCAGAATTACAGCCTCTAGAGCCAGTCCCACAATTAGCTTTCCTTAGTATGTGCCATTTCTGAGTCTGTAGCTTTTAAGGAGGAAAGGAGGAGTAAGGTGGAGGCTGTGGTTGTGGCCTTGACCAACTGCCACTTTGCTTGTTGGAAAGCCATGATGTCTCTCTCTCATGGGTAGGCCAAATTCTCTGGGTGGGCAAAGCAGAGAAAGGGGAGGTAACCGGTCTGGAATCCCACCTCAGCCCCTTTTCAGGTCACAAGGGGCAAGATTCCAGATTGGCCCATCTGAGCTTTCATTTTCTCAAAGGCAGAGCAGGACACCCAGGGCTTGGTTTACTCCTATCACCAATTCTAGCCACTGTGGGACCTTAGGCAGGCTGGGGGAACGCATATTGATGTTAAAGAACTCATGTAGTGAAATGTTCATGCTATGGGACCTTTAAAATGCAGTTTTGCCCTAATTGTTCACTGTGAAGTTAGCTGGAGTGAATGTAGCCCAGGTGTGTTTTAGGTGGAGTGACTCTGTCTTACTCTGTTGATATACAGTCTATTGTTGGACTTGTTTGAAAAATAGCCATTTAAATGCTTGTCAGCAACTGGTCATATAGCCTTGTATGCTCTGATTAATTTGGCATGCAATCAACACACCTGTCATCATTTTGTTTTAATGAAATATCGACTCAAGTGCTCCCAGTGTTTTTTGCCACTGTTTTGGAAGAAGGGAATAACCAGAATACCAGATGAATCAGCTTTAAAAGTGAGTTTTCTTTAAGTGTTGTGTAGTCCCCTCAGATCTTAGGGCTTCTCCCACATGCCAGATCTCATTTTAACCATTGGCTCTAATTAGTATTCTTATGGAATCGGCTAACTATGTGTTTATTGTAGCTTAAACTCATTAGTAGGTGGATTCTTTAGTTGTTCTGTTTCCTGTTACAAGAAGACACTGTTACAAGAAGACACTGTTCATCTTAGTTGCAAGAACTTACAAAGTGTGGTGAGAAGAAATTTAAAAAGGATAACATGAACAGTACTTATATTTGAAATTGTCTTTTATTACTTGATTTTTTTTCTTCTAATGTGATAATAGATGACTGCCAGTAAATTACCATATGATCTCAAAATTATTTGAAAATCATAACCCAAATGAAAAGTACTGAAGATTGCTGGAAAACATGCTTTCAAACAGACGGTGGCCTATTTACATTGTATGCAATACAGTATGCATTTCCTTAGTGAATGTGCTGTAGACGCCACCTTTCCAATCCAACTGCTAGTCAAATGACAACCTAGCTCCATGGAATATTCTGTAGTCCTGTGTTTCAACTTGGCCAACAAACTTTAAAATATGTGTACTACGTCGTGGTTTTAAAATTGTGCTGAGAACAGTCTGTACACATGGTTTGTTTCTTTGGCAAGTTTCCACCGACTGATCTTCCTCCAAAGGTACACCTGCATCTGAGTTTAATGACAATGTAGTTTGGCATAGTATAGCACTAATAAAATGGCTGAACACCAGTTGGCATTGGCAGTCTGTTAAAACTAACACATCCATCCATTTGTAAGACAAATCAAACATTTCTATTAACAAGACATATTTACACAACACTACACAAGTCATCCATTCCTTTTGATAGCATGCCAGACTTGTACATTATTTAACTGACTGCTACTCCTGCTCCTACCTCTTGTTGTTGTTTTGATGCTTTGGATTCTACACATAAAGCCCTTTTATTGGGGCACCCAAGCCATTTTTGGGCGTTTTTTGTTTTTGTCCCATTATTACTCACTCTGAGCTAATTTTTCACTCTATATGCAAGTTTTGCCTCTCAAATTAACAAGCACAGCCATGGCCAGAAGGAGAAATAACTCCTAAATGTCTTTTGAGCAGTAAGTTATAATGTCATAATAACAAAAACAAAAAAGGAAGGTACATGTATTTGATAATTTATTTAAAAACAAACGGATAATTCAACATTTCCCTGAGGAAAAATATAAAGAAGTTATGCTCTAAATCATTCACATAAAGAACTAGTTAATTTTTTTTACAAATGTAACACCAGTTGTGGAAGGTAATACTTTAGTTACTAGTTTGCATTGAGTACTTTTACTTTTCATACTTAAACTACCTTTTTCTGATAGTACTTATATACTTTTAATGAAGTAACATATTCAATGCAGAACTTGTATTGTAACACAACAGTATTATTGCAGTGTAGTATAGGTAGTGATGGCCAAATGAATGGTTCACAAAGCTTCGTTTGGACATCACTAAGTAGAAGTACTTCTACGTAAAGGATCTGACTATTTCTACCACTGTTCAGCACTAGGCTGCGCTGTGTTTTGGTGCTGGTCTCAGATTGGATGAATTTTCATCACATGGTTGTTCATGGCAGTAAACAAACATTGCTGCCTACACAAAGCTGAGAAGCTGTAGAATGTTATGCATTTTACAGCTCTATTGATCATCCAAATGGTTGATTTTTTACAATATTTTGAAATTGCGTGTGTTCTCTGTGAGGTTTTTACCCACTTAGTGTTTTTTTGGCCTACCCTGGAGCTTTTCTACATAGTGGCAGCGCGGTCAACAATTTAAACAAATAGTTTTCTCTTCCACTTAACTGTTAGGATACTGGAAATCTCTGACTAATGTCATCCAGAAAGAACCATTTTAATGTGTATGATTGTTTAAATTGTATATTACAGAGCCAAAGGGCTCGGAACGCTATTGTTCCCACTTAAGAGTAAATTCCATTGAAAAACATGGCAGTCAGTCATCTACAAAATTTATGTCCTCTCCAGTTGAGCCAGAAGCAGCTGCACAGCGTTCTGGCTGCAATGCAGCCACCAGAATACACGGCTTATAGATTATTAGATCAGGTATCAGGTTCCCTATTAGCATTTACCTTGCATGGCAACTGTATTCTTGCAATATTATGAGATTACTCAAAAATTGCTTGTCAGGCTTTAGGTAATGCGTTTGTGTCTCAACTACCAGTTTACCAAACCAGTTAGCGTCCGGCGAAGAGCTGCTCGCAGCTACGGGTGTGGTTTAGGTGTGTGTGAGGACCGCTGAACTGTTTGTTCAAAACAACAATGATATCATGAGTGCAACATTTTTTCCTTTATTCTGTGAGCAACTGATCTGATTTCATGCTGCTCAAGGCATGAGCCCAAAATGAAGCTTCATGAAACAGTATTTGTTGACTAGATGGAAAAAATGATCAAGGAATGGCAATTTTGTGTGCTTTCAACCCTTTGCGGCATCTATTGGGTTCAAAAAATCAAGAAAATGCTACACAAAGCTTCACTTGGACATCACTAGTGTGCAGTCTGTCATCTGCAGCTCTCCATCCAACGGTGCTGACACACCGGGGAGCTCGTCGGCTGTCGGCCCAACTTGGATTGGCGGTGAGCGTCTGTCGCCCTAGTTTTTCACTCTGACTGGCTGTTCAGCTTAAGGAAATCAGTGCACAAGAAGAAAAAAGTAAGTGAGAATAGCAAGCAAATGACTGAAGTCAAGAGAACACACAGAAGGCTCTTCTCAGTTTCCTATTTATCTCTTTATCTTATTCTAATCAAACTAATACATGATAGGGCTGTCAAAACTGGCCAAAGATGGCATTGCAATGTTCATTAAATAAGTCTAAATGAAACTTCATAAAACATTTTCTTTTTGGATCTCAAAAGATGGCACTCTCTGTTCAACAAAAGTGTTAAAAGCAAACTGAATTGCCATTCCTTGAGCCTTTTTATTTAAACCAAGAGCACCATCTAGTTGGGTCAACAAACACAACTTATGGTTCATGAAGCATCATTTGGATATCACTATTGCCACAACTTAGCGTTGACTAGACTGTAGAAAAGTTGTTCTCCAATGTATCAATTTATGTTCCACAGTTCACAAATATGAAAGTGTGAGACCACTTAAAAGACAACTTAAGAACTGTCAGGACTGTAAAAAATAATACTACAAGGAATACAGCTTACAGTGTGGAGGCCCCCAATACCTTTAAAGTTCCCCAGGGCTACAATTGGAAACACTGCAGAGAGCAGCCATGCATGCCAGTCTGGCTGGCAGTGTTCACTTTTTTCTTAGCAGCAGCTGTTCATGTGATAAGAAATGAAGTGAACATGAAGGGAATCTACATCCAGTGACCTATCAAACCAGAAACCTTCTACAATAATGCCTCATATTTGAAATGGTATAGTTCCTATTCATTAAGATTTGCCTTGAGGTTAAAGATAGTATGACTTCAGTCACTAGGGTTGTTTTTTTATTTATAAAATTTGTAGTTTAAGATTATTATCCACACAAATGATGTCCACACTTAAACACACATGGCCTAGCATCCAGAGTTGCACTTAAAGCTTTAGTGCGTAACTTTTTTCTATTAAAGAATGTTACACGTAAGCCATTTCCAAATGAGTTGCGGTCACGAAAGGCTTTTATCACGTGGACTTAGAATGCTTAGAATTCCTCCTGGGGGCGGCAGAAACTACGCACTATAGCTTTAACATCATCCCAATGTACATCATCAACTTATCCACATAGGGTCTCCACAAGGAAAGGACCAAAGGTGCTATGCTATGATACTACAAGTCATCCATCATGATACATGGTCTCAAACTATGACAATTATTTTTTGGGCATTTTCAGCTTTAGTTTTACAGGACAGCCAAGTACATGCAAGGGGAGAGAGAGGAGGAAATGACATGCAGCAAAGGGTCGCAAGTCGGAGTTAAACCCTGGCCCGCTGCGTTGAGGAGTCATCTCTATATACCAACTGAGCTATCAGGGCGCCCTCAAACTATGATGAACTTGATGTACTTTTTATTGCAATATTCTTTTTTGGTAATTGCACACCTACTTGTACAAGGTGCAGACACATTCTGGCTATGTAATTAAATTTGACTGACATCCAAATCTAACTAAAGAATCTCTTGGCTCTTGGATATGTGTAATACCACAGTGTTCATGTCTTTTTCCTTTTTCCTTGTCACTGCCACATCAAGTAGCATGGTGCAGTAGAAGTCATGGTAGTGTGCTGTGAAGTGCCCCTTTCCTGCAGTAATGCTGCATGGTTTTGTAGCTATTGGAGATATTATATAGTGAGATTTTACAAGTTATTTCCCACCCACTCAACTCCAAATGCAGATTGAACCAGACACTGGCTTGCTAATGGAAGGGCCTTTAATTAGAACATTGCCTTAATTAAAAAGTGAACGGACCCCAGCTTTCATCTGCGACTAGTTGGGTTTGGCCAGCCAGATACTCGTGATAGCAGAATGAGGTTGCAGCTTCCTCTTTTGTTCACTCAGTGACACCCAGTGGTGAACAATCTAGACAGAAAGGAGACAGAGAGATAGAGGATGAGATGTGGATTTAAAGAGAGCTAGAAAGACAGGCAGAAAGAGAGAAACAGAGAGTGTGTGCTTACATTGAGAGCCCCAGCAGAGTCCAAATGAATATCTCAACACACTATTGATCCACACACTGTCACTACTATTCTTTATCTCAGCCCTCCCACCTCGCGCTCCCCGTCTCTCCATCTTTTGCTCTCTCGCTGTCAAATTCAAATTCATCCCATTTCATTCCTCCCTTTTCTCTCCCTCTCCTGCTCACATTGTCTCTCGCTCATATGGTGCCCCAAGGGTATAATCAAATAACTGCCACAGAGATGGAGTGTAGCTGGAACTGGTGTGCGGTTCAGTGCATGTGTGCTATGAGACTGCTCTTTTACATAATGTCCTCACAAAAGTTGAAAGGTTCTTGAGGGGTTAGTCACTGGACAGGCCTGTTTATGGTTTTAGATTAGAGCAAGGGATGTTTTAGTCTTTCATTGGCATAATTATAAACTTGGTAATGGTAGAATTTATGACAGAGCTGTTGTATTGGATTGCATTAGATCAGAATGTGTGATAGAATATATTTGGCAACAATAATTCTACATAGTTCCCTTTCTTGTCTCCTTCTGCTTCCGAATGTGCCTCCCCCTCTCTGCTTGGAGAAGCTAGAGTCTGAGCCCCGAATGTAATCCCAGTCATCAGTTTATATCTGCTGGTTACAAGCAAAACAGACAAAACCCAGTTAGGTGCGTGGTTGAGTTAGATTAAAAATACGAAAAGTTTAGCACAAAAAAACCCATCACATTAGATTGTACAGGTGTACCTTAAAAAGGGGCCACTGAGTGTCAATTCTAATGTGTGGAAGTAGATTGTATTTTCATGATGTCACTGGTACCTGAAGCAACACAGCCCACCAATGAAGGCAATCAGTGGCGGCCTTATGCACTTGGGGATCCGTTTCAATGATAAATAGGTGGCCTTACCTTATGCTCAATTAAAATATTTTACATTTTTGGCCGGATGTCCCTCACTTTACGCTTTCTTTGTGTTGTAATTTCAAACACTGGTGGATTTATGAAGACTATGGCTAACTGCTCCCAGATCTCTGCAGGGTGAATCCAGACAGCTAGCTAGACTATCTGGCCAATCTGAGCTTTCTCTTCCAAGACTACAGTCACCGGTGACAGTCACCATCAGTAGGAGAGCAATGCTGAGGTTGGGATGCAGTTGAACTAAATTTGTTTTTTTAGCCTAGATGTAGCTGAGAATCTGCAAGCCAGTGGTTTATTTTGCCAACACGGCAGTGACAGCAGCCCACACTTTGTGCGCAACGCCCTCAGCGTTCACACCGCTGAGTGTTTTTTCCATGTTTACGCAACTGTCTTCAAGTATGTGACTTTCCACTGCCTTTTTCATTTCCTCTCTTCCATAAATTAAGCCAAACAGACTGTGAAATGGTTCCACAGGGCTGTTGTCAGTCGGACTGCCCAGTAATGCTCATGTGTATGAAGGAGAGGAAATCCCTGCGGCAAAAATCTTGTAGAGAGCCTTTCCAAAAAAGTAGTGTGTAACATTTGGGAGTCCACATACCTTTGGCCATGGTGTGTGTGTGTGTGTGTGTGTGTCTGTGTGTGTGTCTGTGTGTGTGTGTGTATGTGTGTGTGTGTTGAGGAAGAAACAGAGACCATTAACCAGGATTTACTTGGTTCTGCTGCCTAATCAGCCACTAACCCCCCTAGATCCCGCTGCAGTAATACCACTGCCACAGAAGGAGAGGCTGAGGGAGAAAAGAAGAATAAGAGACAATGAGGGATAAATGAAGAAAATTTGGGGGAATTAGGGATCAAGATGAATGGGATGATAAGAAAATGCTGCCAAGTAGAAGAGAGGGAAGTAGGAAAAGAGAGAAAAAGCATCGGTGGAACATAAAGTTATGAAGAAACTCTCTCTCTGAAGTATTTAGTTTCAAAACTGAACTCCAGACTCTGGTGCATTAGAGGGTTCAGCTTCCCACACTGTCTACATCTGGTTTCAGCTAAAATAAAAAAAGAAATGAAATCCTTACATGTTTTCACTGAAAACAGTCTAATATACATATAAATGTACAGTATATATATAGGGCAGGACACCATTGGTATTTTATATGATTTTGTATTGGTTGCCTTTAAAGTGGACAGAAAAAGTCAAACAAAAATTGTTAACAATTTATTTGAAAGTGAAAATTAGAAAAAGAAATGCACCTCACAATCTATGGTATCCGATTCATACTGTGACGGGAGTATAAGGTTCTATCGGCATTCTGAGTGGTTTTGAGATATTGAGCGTCAAAGTTTTCACATCCTACATAACAAAACTGAAAAAGGTGGTTTAGTCCAACTTTGTATAACCTATTGAATGGAGTTATTATACAATGTATTTGGCAAAAGACAACAATAATTCTTTCCTGTCTCTTTCTACTTCCAAATGGGCCTCCCCTTCTCTACTTGGACAGTCACCACCGTCAGAGTCTACTGTTTCATCTAAATGTAATCCCAGTCATCAGTTCATCTCTGCTAGTTACAAGCAAAACAGACGCAAACCCAGTTAAGAGTGTGGTAGCACTAGTAAAAATGTTTTAAGTTTAGCACAAAAAAAGATTTGGAACTCTGTCTTTTTCTCTATATCTTTATCTCTGATTTTTTTTTTAACACAGAAAAGAGGCGGAACTTAAAAGTAAAAAGTAAAGTAAAAAAAAATTAAAAGTAAATGGCTAATTCTCAACTCAACAGTTACATCAGTTAGTTGGTGTTCACAATACAGGGGTTCTGACCTGGGTGCTACATATTGACTGACCCCTATTTTCCACCGGGAGTGTCTGTACTATGGTCCAGATGGGCCGCGACCCCCCCCCTAGCAATCACAGCCATTGAAGTCAGTGCTTGTTATTCTGCGAGCCACTGGGTGTTTGGACAGCTCGGGCAGGAGGTTGAAACAGCAAGAGCGTTCAGTCAATTTATCAAAAGACACCTTACCTTTGTATAGACTATACACACAGTATACACTTTACTTTGTACACTCACCCCTAAAGCGTTGGCTAGTGTTGCCAATCTCTGTCTGCAATATGCCCTTGTCTTTCATCGGTCAGTTTGAGCACCTGTGTCTTTCAATACTGATGATGGAATCTGATGAAATCTCCCTGTTGTTTTAGTTGCGCTTCGCCTTAAGTAGCAGCTCTTGTTAATCATTCCAAGCCAGGGTTGTTGTTTCACCATGCATGCTGCTGAAGAGTATTCTGGGTTGAATGGCAGGTCTGTTTCTTTGCCAAGAGCTTGTTGGAGTTTGGTACGTGTCTAACTAAACCTCTGAGAGCACATACCTGTGTGAAGGCTAAAGGATTATTGGTTATTTTGATACTTTAAAAGGATGATGTATTGAAGTTTTGAAGGGAATTATTATGGTCTTGTACAAGGTTTGAGTTGGTAATACCAATAAAACATTTTAATTTGTCACATTGCTGGAGCAACAACAATAGGTGAAATGCCATCAGATTTTAAAGGAGTAATATTTGCATCACGGTTAGATCGTCAACCGGGCAAAGTGGGAAACTGGGGCTCCTACAATCACAGGGGGGAACGAAATCTCAAGGTTCCTTGTATAGCAATTAGTTCGTGGCAATTTCATTAATTGTAACTATGCCCCAGTAACGCACAACATGAACTGACATGACATGGACCTTAAGGTGGGTCCTGCTTTATTAACTTATCTTAAAAAGACAGTCACCAATCAAAAATACATATTTTTTCCTCTTACTTGTAATGCTATTTTATAATCTATATTGTTTCAGTGTGAGTGGCCCCGTGTTGGAGAAATGGACCGTTGAGATGTCTGTCTTCTGTCCAATAAAATGGAACAGATGGCACTTGGTGTTCAAAGCGCCAAAAAAAATAAGTTTGAAAATGTCTATTTCCAGAGATTGTGGCTCTGTTTCTTAAAATAATCCACAGACCTGGTTGTTTAACGGAGGGACTCTTAGAGGACCTTAATGTCCCATTCTTGTGCCGCATGACATTTAAACTCACGTCCCGGCCTAGAGCATTGAAAAGTGACGCCAAGAGTAACGCACTGAAAGTAAGAAAGTGTTGGGAGACATGGTTGGTGGTTGTAGTTTGGTAGAAAGAACATATTTTCTCCATGAAACTGTTTACAGCCAGGTCTGTGGATTATCTTGAGTAACGGGTTCATGGTTTCTGGAAAAAAGACTTTGCTGTAGATGTTTTGAAACTTATTTTTCCATGCTGTTTTGAATACCACATGCCGAGTGCCGCCTAGTTCAGCATATGTGAGCGAAGGCAGACATTTCTACGGCCAATATCTCCAACACTGGGCAACTCATACCACAAGATCTATCAGATAAATATCAATACGGGTAAGAGGAAACACACTGTATGTATTTCTGATTTTGTGGATATAATTGATTTTTCTATGTTAACAATTCATCACATGACCACTTGTATGTGAAAGGTTTTGCCCGCAGAGAATTATCACCCGACCACAGTTCCCCTCATTGTCTTTCAGCTCATTGTCTTAGGTTTTACGGCCCCCTATTTTTCTAGCTAAGTTTGCCATATCAACTTTATAACGTGTTAATATTTCATTGTTGTGTTTACAGCTTTGTTTTTGATGCCAGCGCGCCAAAGATCAGTTGCTTTCAGTTAAGGGAAGTGGATGGTTAATCATTTAAAAAAGTCAATGCAGTCTATCTTGTGCTCTAAGACAGCTTTCTTTCTTTCTTTCTTTTTTTACAATGTCAACCAAGAACATGATTTTTTAGTTGCCTAAACATAATCATAAAACATGAGTTAATAGTTACAAGGAGTGGATATTGTAAGAAAAACACATTTAATTCAGTTTAACAATTGAAATAACAGTGAATGTTTTGCGTATCAAAAATGTATTAGAAGACAGAGCTGTGCCAGCAGATGAAGCCCAAATTCAATGTTATGTTGCTCACCAAATATGGGCATCGGTCCGACATTCTGGCATTAAACCCACATGGAGTCTGGAGCTAGTGTATGGTTTAAGGTTAGTTAGACTAATGCCGCAGAGCCTGAAATATCTGGAAAAAACAGAATCCACTGAGAATTTTTAACTCTGGCAGGGACCAGGTTTATATAATTTATTCCTTTGAGGCTTGTTTCAAAGAGTTTCACTTTCTGTGACTGTGCTGTTCTTTTACTTGCTTCTTCTCAGTTGTTCCTCCAGCATTCGCGATCAAATAATGCTGGATTTTGACAATGATCTGCCATTTGGAAATGAGTTCAAAGTTTTAACTGTGGTCGCACAGCTTTGGATTATGTGTCAATTTTGGTGGATCTGTGATTGTAGAAAAAAACATTTCTGTAGATTCAAGACAATTATGTATAGAAACACATAGTTAAACAATTAATGTAAGTCTTATCCTGTATAGCTATTGTAGCTACAAACAGGGCAGACTTTTCAACTGTTCCCATTCCTTCATCTTATTTTACAAGCCTGATTGGCCGTCAAACCTCTCCAAACCCCCTCCCCTACCTCCAAAGTTTAAAACCCACAGTTTTACAGTGAGGGAATCCAATTACATCCAGCACATAGAAAGACAGGGAAACAGAGAGAAAGTAAGACAGAGGGTAGACTGAAGAAGAAAAAGAGTAAAATAAAATCAATGACAATCCAACTGAGGTGGAACTAAGCTTGACAGTGCAGCTTCTTTCTATGCTTCGCACTTTTGTTTTTTTGCAAAGCGATAAAAGTGAATGACTGTCTGGGAGTTTATTTCACATGAACTCACCGCATTAACCTCTCCAAATCGCTCAAGGATGTTTTGTTTCTTCATTCATTCTTTGTGTTTTATCCCTCCTCCTTTCCTTCTGTTCTATGCTGTGTCTCCCTGCAGCCTCTCATTAGCTCTCTCTGTCTCCCCTCTCACTGCTTTATGTCTCTCATGTGTCTGAGTTTGTGGCTGCCTCCCTGTACAGTATATGTCAGTGTTATCCACCGCTAATATGGCAGGTACGGTTCACATATCTTAAATTTTAAAGTAATCGTTATGATTACTGCCCTGAACATGGAAACCTACTTATTGACACAAAATAACATGTTTAGGCTGAATCAACTTGGAATATATTAAAGACGGTACACTAAGAAGTTCAATAAGACATAGCAACCTGTCACTCACCCAAGCATCATACGTCTGTTGAGGCAAAGATATTCATAGCGTTGGGAAGCTGCTGGGAGGTCTGACTTTATACCACAAATCCAGATCAAATCAAAGCAACTTACACGTTTGAAACGAAGCACACGAGCAGGTTCACATGTGCAAGTGCAGGAAACATATGATTCATGCAATGGAAAGGAGTACACTCCCCCTATCAAAGAAAATCACACTATTATTGTCAATTTGTGGCACCAGATTTACAAGTCGACATGCTTTAACATCAAAGGTATGAGAAGAGAAAGAGATTCAACAATGTGGAATTGTGGTTCAGTGACATCTTTGACACCTGAATGTAATCTTGCAGAAAATACAATGATGACAATGTCAAGCAGAGAGCTATTACAAGGAATCAAATCATGGCAACACAACTAATCCAAACAGACAAATTGACGGTATTGAAGGCATCCTGAAGATTCTTAAAATGTGTCTTTGCTGTGGTGTTTTACAGCCTAAATTCCCTGTAGTTAACACTGTGTGATTTGTTTGTTTTTTAACTTGTGGGGTATGGCTAATCAAAAATCAAACAATACACTTATATCTTTGTTCACATCCCTTCAACTGATCCATCTCCATGACTGAGGAAACTCCGTCTACTGAGTAAGATGCAATGTAGATAAAAGATCTGTCAACAGTAGAGCTGTATTTAAGTCTTTTTAACCAAGTCCATGTCAGGTCTCAAGTATTTGGTTATCTGTTCTCCCTTGTGTTGTCTTGTTTTACTTCCTGTTGTGCATTTCCCTGCCTTTTTGATTACCTAATTTCTTGCACCTGTGTCTTAGCGTCTCCCCTGTCTTGTGTATTTGAGTTCAGTCTTCCCTTTACCCCAGTGTGAGATTGTCTGCTTCCCTGTGTTCAGCCTTCAAGAGTTTTTCCCTGTGTCCTGTTATCCTGAGTTCCTGTTGTTTCCCTTGGCTTTTGACCATTGCATGTTTTCCTGGATATCCCTTTGCCTGCCGGTTATTGGACACTGTTGCCTTGCTTTATTAGCTTGCTAATAATTCTTTGAAATCTACATGTCGTGTTTCTGTGGGTCCATTTTCCTGTGTGGGTGATAATGTAACATGCTTGTAAAAGTTTTTTTTGTTTAATTTATGCTAAGTTTGCTGTTTCAATAGAAGTGGGTCATTTGACGACAGTTGCACGTAATGAATCAACATCTTCTATTTGTCAAACGAGAACACACAAAACAAAGGTGCCCCATGATGAGTTTCTAACTGTTAGCAGCATTAGTTTTTCTTTACACCACTGCCCACACAGGTTTTTTCCCCAACACATTCCTGCTGGGTCACATGGATTTTTGGGTGTGGCCTTGACCAACTGCCACTTTGGTCATTTGTCTCTCTCATGGGTGGACCAAATTCTCTGGGCGGGCAACGCAGAGAAAGTGGAGGTCATAAGGGGCAAGATTCCAGATCGACCTATCTGAGCTTTCATTTTCTCAAAGGCAGAACAGGATACCCGGGTCTCGGTCTACACCTGTCACCATTTCTATCCACCGGGGGACCATAGGCACATTGTAAATAATTTTCCTGTAAAATAACAGTAAAGAGCTGGCAGCAGAGACGCCAGAAGGTTACCGTTATTTTTACGGTATTCATACGTAAAATGACTTTACGGTAGTTGTCTGTAAACCAGAAAAACGTTATGTTTCTGTATTTCTATAATTTACAGTAAAGAGCTGGCAGCAGAGACGCCAGCAATATACCGTAATTTTACGTTATCCATACTGTAAACTGACTTTACAGTAGTAGTCTGCAAACCAGAAATACATTATATTTCTGTATTCACACTGTTAAATGATTTCACAGTCAAATACAGTAAAAAAAAATGCAGCATATTTCTGTGGTTATTTGGAAATTACAATAATATTCTGTTGAATTTTCCTTCATTGGAATTAATATTAATTGCAATAGACTTCATTATTCTTAGGGCTTTATACAATTGGTTAAGATGTGCATTATTGTGACTATTATGCCAAATAATCAATAAAAACTTGAAAATCAAATATCTTTATTTTAAAGAGCAATGTCAATTTTAACATGAATACTGCTACTTTCAATATGAAAATAAAATAAACCCTGTTGGACAATGTTAAAAAAAGATTTCTAGTGGCAAACAAACAGCCTAGTAGTGTCTGCTTTAGACTATGTCAATAAACTTAATGTTAGATTAAAATTTCCTCAAAACTCAACCTAAAAGATTTACACACAGTATGTAACACATATGTAATGTAATACAATTTCATAATATTCCGAAAACAAACAAAACTTAAGAACATTTTGAAAAATGTGCATTTAGGCCGTTTTGAAACTAGTACAATTGAACATTTGGAAAATATGCATCAATAATATGC
>NC_045741.1:26692377-26693846 GCF_008692095.1 Etheostoma spectabile
GGGATGAAACTGTAAGGCAGGCACCTGTGCCACTTCAAGCTAGATTTTCAGGTTACCTCTTAAAATAGTCCGGTGAGGTAGGTTTGTGTTTTTACCTCATTAAATAATCCTGTGAGGTAGGTTTGTGTTTTTACCTCATTAAATAGTCCTGTGAGGTAGGTTTGTTTTTCTACGTCTTAGTTCTCGTGGATCCAGGAGAGATGACTATCATTTTGGTAGCCGCTGTTCCTTTCTGCAGCATTATTCCAGTGTTGCCACTGTCAAACAACAACAAACAAGCTTAATCGTAATGATAAATAAACTGTACAATCAGGCATGTACAGTATACAAGCTAATTCTTATAAAGTTAATAATACCAGTTCTCTTGTGGCTTAATGTGGCATTGCCAGACTGTCAAAACAAAGAGAGCGAGATTAAAGAGCTCACCGATCTAAATGACGTTCCATTCAATGTGAAGGAGATTTTTCAGTAGCATGCGACGTGTGTATTGACTGCAGAAGTCTTCTTCTGGATGATCACACCTTTATTCTTGGAGAGAACCTTGTCCCTTTTGGCCTTTGTCCCTCTCTCTGGGTTTATACCAATGAAGCGCCTGAAATCCAAATTGTATAAGACCAGAGAGGGGTTGCAGCCACATACTGTTTTGTGTACATTAAATTACAATTTTTGTCTTTCTTCACAAATATAATGGACATGAATGACATATGTGTACAGTAATGATACCATTGCATGCAAAAAAATACAAACACATTAATTTAATTGCATATATCCATAGAATGATTACAAGGACTGAAGGGGTATTACCTCTGAATGAATTTCAGAGTGCAGGCTGCTTCATCTTGATACTGAATGTTGAATATGTAGTTGATTGCAAACACAGCAGCAAGTCCTGTTGCAAATGTTGGTGTGATGCCCTCAGAGATTACACGACCCTCAAAGCTGATCATCCAACCTTTAATTGTGACTTGCCCTGTTGCACCTGAAACTTCAAGTCATAGCAACGTGGGAATACTTGCAGGAAGATTGAGAGTGGTCTCAACATCAACTGCAGTAGCAGACACCTGTAAGGAACAAATACATTAAGCTTACCATAATAAGATTTTTACGAAAATAATTATAAAAGTTTTAATAATTGGTAAACACTAGGTGAGAGTAACCTAGAGAAGTTCCTTTTCATGCCAAACATGCCTTAGGGTTGATTAGGCTACGGCTGCTGGCTGCTTTTTAGTGACACCGTATCAGGCTTCACGCAGAAATGTTAATTCTTTACCGCGTTGCCATGTTAATTAACAGAAATAAAAAGGCACAGATGATGCAAAACGGTGTTTGAAAATATGAATATAGCTGGCGACGCTTTTTTTTTAAAAATCAGGGGAGAAAGTAGCGGTGTGGGGCGCACAGAGACAGATAATCAAAATGTAGTCACAAAGAGTCTAAAAAGGTAATATTTTCACACCAATGTTTCATTT
>NC_045741.1:26693920-26700728 GCF_008692095.1 Etheostoma spectabile
TCAACTCTTTGTAAAACACACAAACATAAGTTAGCCAATGTTCCAATAATCGGTTTGGTTGAAATAAACCTTAATCACCGGGCAAGATGTAGGCTTATTAGCCTAATGCTATTTTCTTGCTGCCTCCGGCTATTAATTGGCAACGCTTACCGTTTAACACGTGTTGTTCCTCGGATGTAGACGTTCGGCTAATGTTACCAAAATTAAACAACAAAACACCCAAAAGTAATAAACTGGCTATTCAAATCTAAACCTCACTGATGATAGGAATGAATAATATTTGAATTACCGTTACAGTGAATGTTGATGGAGAATACACTGTTTGTTGCATCAAACTTCTGACCGTGCTCCAAATTCCCCAGTCAACGCTCAGTTTCCAAAAACTACTGTAGCGTCCTGTAATTTAAAACATCAGCATACTGTTTAGGGCCTCGGTCCTGTTGCTCCAAGTTATGCAGCCCACAATGCATTGTTAACTACAGTACTAAACTGTTTAACATGAAAACAGTATTTTAGTGTTGAAAATTGACTGTAAATTTACAGCAATTGCTTACAGTGCAGGCTGGGGGAACGCTTACTAATGTTAAAAAACCTCATAAAGTGAAATTTTCATGCCATGGGACCTTTTAAAGAAATTGTTTATTGCTAAGGGCATGTGCTCAAAATTCAATAATGTATTAAAAATGTAATAACTTATATCAATAACTTACTTCACCCGTAAATTACTGTTAAAAAAAACAGCAAAAACAACCACTGAATGGGAAAAGGGTATTTTCCAATAACTTTGAATGCACCAAGGCTAGTTTCAAGTACACGCACCATCTGTGTTGCACGGAAGCTGCACACTGTAGTAAGTGTTGGTGTTTGAATCCTCTACATTTAAATACAGTCACACTTTACACCGTTTAGCTGTCAGCATTTTAAGCAGAGATGGGAAGTAACGAAGTACAAATACTTTGTTACTGTACTTCAGTAGATTTTTCAGATATTTTGACTGTACTTTACTATTTATTTTTGTGGCAACTTTTTACTTTTACTCCTTACATTTTAAGACAAATATCGGTACTTTCTACTCTTTACATTTTACAAAACTGACTTGTTACTTTAGTTTTGTACAAAATGTTGTCATTTCGGAGAATAGCGCAGACACGCGCCTCACACCACGAGTGGGCGAGCCACACAGAGAGAAAAGGATTCATAACAATCCGTGCTCAAGGATTTATAAACGTGATTAAAATAGGAAAGATATTCTATTTATATTCTTACTTTAATTATAACTGTCTCCTCCTAGTTGTACTACAGCACTTACTATTAAAACGTAAGTTAAGACACACTACCTTATTTAATCATTAAATGAACAGATATTTTTGTGTGGGTGTTGTAGTTTATGGACATCTAAGCACCGCCGGCTTTTTCTTCATGTCCACTAAAGTATCTCAGCTTGCACTCTAAAATATGGTTGTCATTCACAAGGCTATTTTTACTTTTATACTTAAAGTAAATTTCCAAGCCTGTACCTTGTTACTTTTATTTGAGTAAAGACGTTAAATCAGTACTTCCACTTTTACCAGAGTATTTTTTAACACAAGTCTCTGTACTTCTACTTGAGTACGGGAAGTGAGTACTTTTGCCATCTCTGATTTTAAGTGTGTTTATCCAGCTACTAGCTAACGGTAGGCTATTGTTAGCATGACCCACTGTCAACTGTAGCGTAAGTTTTAGCTAGCATGACATGCAGCGATGCTTCTGTGGCCTCTAACATCATTTGGAGCATCAGAAAGCAACGCAGGCATTTCAGTTGCACCGAAATCCGCGATGCTATTCATTCCGGTAAATACCGCTCATTTAGGCACCGGTGCCATAACAGCATCAAGTTTTGGTACTCAACCCTAGTCATCTGTCTGATCAGTTTCAGGAGTCACATTTCCCCAGTTGCACTTCACCAACCATGACCAAATCCAATTAGAACTTGATTATGACATCCATACATACTACATACTTACTAAATCAAACTATCTGGTCTGAAATAAAAAATTCAACCTGTGACTTGAACCTCTTCACCCCTTTCTGCCATCCCCTCGTCAAAAGCCTGTCAAATTTTACCTTGATATATGAAATTGTATCTTTTAAAGAATAATACATTATTCTGCACTGTGAGAAAAAGTGCTTTAGATTTAGTTCATGCTGATGTTATAGTGTCTTCCTCTCCCTGTTCTCTCAGCTTTTTCTTTAATCAGTTGTCACGAGGGATCTCTGTAGAGATACTGTCGGAGCCTATAAACAATACATTCATGGTTTCAGACACTGGCAGCATCACTTTATCAAAAGAATGCCTCAAAGAGCCTTTTTTATTCTTTTAGCTCATATTTTAGTATGTGAGGTTTTACAGCGTGGGTAAAATAAACAGTCATATCAAGGTGTGCTTGCAACACTTTATTCAAGGATTCAATAGCAGTAATTTATGGGTAATAAATAATTTCAAGGGGAAGAGAGATTATAGTGTGTATGGATTCAAATTTAATTTTTTATTTAACGACAAGAGATAAAACCCTCAGGCAAATTACGTTGTTCCTTGAGTTATTCTATATCAGGGGCTTTTTGTTTTTTTTTTACCCTAGAAGGATCAAAAGAGAATTACATAACTCTGAGAAATGCAAAAAATAAACTTTTCCACTATTCTTTTTTTTTTTACAGCAAAATTGGGATTGCCATAACTTTCACCTCCAATGTGTTGTGGAGGTGGAGGTGAGCATATTTGAGTCAAAGTACAATTTAGTTGAGATCTGGCAACTGAAAATCGACATGCTGCTATGGCTTTCGCTTCTGCCATAGAGACAGCACAGCTGCTTTTTGCTCTGGAAATAATGGCCTTGCAATGTCCAACTTGTGCTTTTGGTGAGGTTGTAATAGCAGACTTTTTATTGGCAGTGCTTTCATCAGCCTAAAGGGACACGACCAAAGAAGAAAACAGACCAGAGTTTAGTTGTAAACACAGCCTAATAAGGGTTTGACACACTGCTTACGTCGAGTGGATGTAGAGGGTTCCGGCTTACAAGCCGTCGGCTGGCCTGGGTTGTTTGCATGTTCTCCTTGTGTCATTGTGGGTTTTCTCCACGTGCTCCGGCTGTCTTCCAAGATCCAAAGACGTGGTTAAGTTAAGTTTAATGATTGAATAAGGTAGTGTCTCCAAACTTATTTTTAACAGTAAGAGCTGTAGTACAACTAGGAGGAGACAAGTTATAAGTATGGTAAGTTTGGAGACACTACCTTATTTACTCATTTAATGAATAGATATTTGTGTGTCGGTGTTGTAGTTTATAGACTGCTACTAGAGACCAATCTAATTTCTCCACGTTGGAGGACGGCTCATTTTGATTAAAAAAATTAGTTTGTAGCTCATTGTTCACCTTACTATGTTAGGAAATATGCATCATTTGTGATTTAATATTATTTCACTAAAGAGTAATTGATCCCAGAAGTTTGAATCTGTGAATATCTTTTTCACTTTGCTCACGTTTATGAAACCGAGAGCACCAATAATAAATCTGTGTTCACGGTTTAGTTTTTCTTTTCTCAGCTGACCCCAGGGGGGCTCTGTACCATTAATACTGGACCAGTGTTAAAGATTGTTGTTCCCATCAGTCATTTAGACACAAAAACATACAGTCCCTGACAAAAGTCTTGTCGCTTGTGTACAAATTGACCTGAAGTGCCTGATGCCTGAATTAATTTCTAATCAAGTTTATTTACAGAAATGGCTCATTTTAACCACACCAGCTTTGTAATAATGTTTCAGTGCAAAAAGAACTGTCAAAAAGTATTCTAATATTCACAGCTTGTAAAGCCCATTGATCAATTTTTGCAAAGACATAAGGTGTGTCGCCCTGTCATATGAGCTCACTGTGACTAATAATGGATCGTAGGTCTCAGGTGTGTATAAAAACAACCCCAGACACTAGACCTTCACATCAACTGCAACTAGACCTCTGCAAACATGCCTAAGATTCACCCTGAGACTAAAGTTTTGATTATCAAGAGGTGAAGACCAGATCCATGCTGAGTTGGCAGACACCTCAATGTGTCTCGGTCAAGTACAGAGGATTAAAAAAACATTTGAAGACAACTGGAGTGTTTTTGACAGGCCCAGGTCAGGCAGACCCCGCAGACAACTACTCGAGAGGAACGTTGTTGGTCGAAAATCCAAGGCCAGCCCTTTCCACGCAAGAGCAGAGCTCCACCAGACCTGGTCCCCTGAAGTCCCGTGTCAACCAGAACGGTTTGTCGGATTCTGTCTCGAAATGGCCTCCATGGTCAAATCAGTGCCCAGAAGCCAGCACTAAACAAAAGACAATTGAAAACCGTGGCATTTGCCAAGGCCACAGCCTGCTAAAGGATGGCTGCTGGGAGAAGTGGAAGAAAGTGGATTTTTCAGATGAATCTTCTTTTGAATTACACCACAGTTGCCGCAAGATGCAGGAGACCTACTGGAGCCCGCATGGATCCAAGATTCACCCAGAAAACAGGGAAGTTTGGTGGCGGAAAAATCATGGTCTGGGTTACATCCAGTATGGGGTGTGCGAGAGATCTGCAGGGGGGAAGGCAACATCAATAGTCTCAAATTCCAAGAAATCTTAGGTACATCTTATATTCCCAACCATAAAAGAGGCCAAATTCTCTAGCAGGATGGTAATCCATCGCATACTTCCATCTCCACTTCAAAGTTCCTCAAGGCGAAGAAGATCAAGATGCTCCAGGATTAGCCGGCCCAGTAACCAGACATGAACATCATTGAGCATTTGTGGGGTAGGATGAAAGAGGAAGCATGGAAGACCAAACCAAAGAATATTGATGAACTCTGGGAGGCAGGCAAGACTGCTTTCCTAGCTACAGTGGTGTGAAAAAGTGTTTGCCCCCTTCCTCATTTCCTGTTCCTTTGCATGTTTGTCACACTTAAGTGTTTCGAGGACATCAACAATTTAAACAATAGTCAAGGACACACAAGTAAACACAAAATGCAATTTGTAAATGAAGGTGTTTATTATTAAAGGTGAAAAAAATCCAAACCATATGGCCCTGTTTGAAAAGTGATTGCCCCCCTTGTTAAAACATACTATAATTGAGGTTGTCACACCTGAGTTCAATTTCTCTAGCACCACCCAGGCTGATTATGCCACACCTGTTCACAATCAAGGCATCACTTAAATAGGAGCTGCTTGACACAGTAAGGTCCAACAGAAGATCCTTAAAAGCTACACATCATGCCGAGACCCAAAGAAATTCAGAACAATTGATAAAAAGAAATTAATTGAGATCTATCAGTCTGGAAGGGTTATAGAGCCATTCCAAAGCTTTGGGAATCCAGCGAACCACAGTGAGAGCCATTATCACAAATGGCGAAGACATGGAACAGTGGTGAACCCTCCCAGGAGTGGCCGGCCGCCCAAATACCCCAAGAGGCAGCGACGACTCATCCAAGAGGTCACAAAAGACCCCACAAAAACGTCCAAAGAACTGCAGGCCTCACTTGTCAGTTAAGGTCAGCGTTCATGCCTCCACCATCAGGAAAAGACTGGGCAAAAATGGCCTGCATGGCAGAGTTCCAGGAGGGAAAACCATGCTGAGCAAAAAGAACAAAAGCTCGTCTCAATTTCCCACAAAACATCTTGATGATCCCCAAGACTTTTGGGACAACATTCTGTGGACCGATGAGACAAAGTGGAACTCTTTAGAAGGTGTGTGTAAGTATATCTGGCGTAGAAGGAACACTGCACTTCATAAAAAGAACATTATAACAACAGTAAAATATGGTGGTGGTAGTGTGATGGTCTGGGGCTGTTTTGTGCTGTTCAGGACCTGGAGACTTGCCGTGATAAAAGGAACTATGAATTCTGCTGTCTACCAAGAGATCCGAGAGGAGAATGTCCGACCATCTGTTTGTGTACTCAAGCTGAAACGAACTTGGGTTCTGCAGCAGGACAATGATCCTAAACACACCGCAAGTCCACCACCAAATGGCTGAAGAAAAAGTAAATGAAGACTTTGGAGGGGCCTAGCCAAAGTCCTGACCTGAATCCTATAGAGATGTTGTGGTTTGACTTAAAAAGGCCGTTCATGTCGCGAAACCCTCAATGTAACTGAATTAGGACAATTCTGCAAAGATGAGTGGGCCACAATTCCTCCAGGACGCTGTAAAAGCCTAAGCACGTTATCGAAACGCTTGGTTGCAGTTGTTGCTGCTAGGGTGGCCAACCAGTTATTAGGTTTGGGGGCAATCACTTTTTACACAGGGCCATGATGGTTTGGATTTTGTTTTCCTTTATTAATAAACACCTTCATTTACAAATTGCATTTTGTGTTTACTTGTGTTGTCTGACTATTGTTAAATTGGTTTGATGTTCCGAAACACTTGTGTGACAAACATGCAAAGGAACAGGAAATGAGGAAGGGGGCAAACACTTTTCACACCACTGTATTCCTGATGACTCATCAACACCTGTAGAATCTTGCCACACCGCATGGATGCAGTCCTTCAAGCTCATGGAAGTCATACAGATATTAAATTTGAATCTCACAGCACCGCTATTTAATTTGCTGACAATTTTAGTATTTGTAGTAAATTTGTTCAATTTATGTATAGGCGCAAAAACTTTGTCTTGCCAAAATTTGACCTTTCTGTCTTGTTTAAATAATAAATCTTTTTTTAGTGAAAACTAATTTATTTCATTGCATTGAACATCATTTGGGAGGGTTTTAGCTTTTCCTAAGAGCTATTTCTTACACCAATTGATTAATTAAAAGTCAGGTTTAT
>NC_045741.1:26700738-26777034 GCF_008692095.1 Etheostoma spectabile
TCTACAAAATAGATAAGCGACAAGACTTTTGTCAGGGACTGTAGGTTGTAAAAATGGAAGTTACCCTTTAAATGCCTATAGTATATAGGTTCTTTAAAGTCTACTGAAATCCATTTTTTTCTCCTCAAGTTCCAGGATATTGATCAGTTAGTTCTCCCTAGAGGGCCTCAGGGTTTTAGGGTGGAATTTGATATGAAAGTATTGCAGTGAAAAATAGCAATAATGATTTTCTTTGTTTATGATGACTTTAAATGCTTCCTTATTTTTGTAGTTCGAGGTTTCATGAAGAACTGCCTTTGGTTCCACAAGAAATATTTTAACACAAATGATTTCCAGACAAGTGGCATCCAAAGATTCTGATGTCTGTCCATTAGACCTCCAAACACTCCATATGTTTAACTTTATACAAGGTTTCAAGGCTGGCTGTAACTTTGAAAGGTCTAATACTCAGTAAATCATAAAAAAACTAGAATAATATATAAAATAATTATGTTATGTGTAATATAAAAATGAATGGTGGATGGCACCAGTACAGCTACAAGGATACATTCAGTCAGTATAAAGGCTTGAACCAAAGTCATCCTGCTCAACAGGGGCCAACATGTAAAAACTTGTAATCTGGATCAGAATGATCTGGGTAATGAAATCTCCCTTTTCTCACTAAAGGATCTAAATGATCCCACTGGTTTTATCTGAGTATATGAAAACATTGGCAGGTTGGATCATGGTGATCCCGATATGACCAGATAGGAATTTCCATAATAATCTTATAGATGGACTCCTCTCACCAGGCACTTCCTTCCAGATGGGCCAGTCAGCAGTAAGTGATGCCCTATCATATATAGGATATGTAATTATATCCTGTATAGTTTAGTTATCAAAAAGCTCCAGCAGCAGTTATTTATGCTGTCCATTCTTCTCCACCGCCTTGGCCTTTTTTCTCTTTTGCATATGGCTTTTGTGTGTGTGTGTGTGTGTGTGTGTGTGTGTGTGTGATTGCATTAGGTATTTTCATTCTTTAAAGGAGAATTCCGGCCAATTTTTAATCTTGATCGCTATAAATATGGGTGTACTTTCTACTGAAAAAAACAGAATCAGTGCAGGCAATAAGGAGTATCTGCAGCTACGAGTACGAGCTTCCATTGAGCTAAAACGGTAAGTCTTAACAGACATAAAATGCAATTAAAATATCAGTGCAACATGAACAGGGCCCTTACAACAATACGCATTTTCAAGTCAGACATTGTTTAATTTCACATACTAAAACATTGTTTAAATTCAGCTGCCCTGTCTTTATCCTACTGATAGCTAGCTCACCCTGTTAGCTGCTAGCTGTCGTCCATGATGTTCAGCCAGGCTTCTGTGATTAAGTATAATGTGTATTTGTAGCTCATCCTTTTTGTGTGTAATCGATCTGGTGTTGGTGAAAAGGAGGCTTGGCAGTGTCAATTTACGTGGTAGTTTTGTTAGCCGCGCTAGCAGGTTCGTAATTGAGCACTGTAGTGGTTACGACCATATCAGTGACTATGTAGCTTCATTGAAACGGGGCAAATGATGTTTGAGGCTTGCACAGCCATAGCATTAGAGAAGCAGGAAAAGGTAAACCGTGTGCAGATCGCTCCGAGAAAAAAGTATGTTGCTAGCGTTGCTAAGGGAACTGCCACACAAATCAACAAGCCTCCTACTCACCAACACCAGATCAATTACACACAATTCTCCTTTAAGCACCTAATCACTTTCATGTGTCTGTATTTGTTACACTACACAGTTTTCTCTGGTGTTCTCCAAGTTTGGCCTAATCGTATTTTGCAGTCCTTACAATACTTGGTTCAGTTAGAATAAAAACATTTTCACATTTGAATGACACATTCAAAATGTTATGAACATCTTGGGAAACAATATCTGAGAGAAGTGAAGCTGGGTCCTCTGTGGTAGGATCCAAATGATCCAGAATTTTTTCATCAAATTGACCCATGATTTTGATCAGCATGAAAAGTAGGATTGGATTACCAAATCCCAGGATCAGAAATAATATGTCTGTATATAAATGTCTCGTCCAGATTTACCACACAGGTTACAAAGCAGTGTTTCCCACACTGTATTTGTAACCTTATTTTGGTTTTTAAATTTTTTTAACATGCATTTGTTCAGTAGCATTACCTTTCCCTGGTCTCCTCCGCTACTCTGTCACTCTACACAAACACATACACAGCCCCTACTCTCCATGCACACAACATCTGTCTCCATGAAAACAGTGTTGCCAATTTAGCAATTTTGTTGCTGGATTTAGCGACTTTTCAGACCCCCTCCACAACTTTTTTCCACAAAAACAACTATCGACAAATCTGGCGGCTTTCTGTAGAAAAGACAGCAACTTCCTGTAAAAACGTCGCCAGGATTGTCGAGCGAGCACGCAAGTTATTTCTCTCCTATGGCCGCCAAAACAGTCCCCTCTCTCTGAATCTGTTGTGAGGAGCAGAGGAGCAGCCCCTCCCCTCCCCATGTGCGCAGGCAGGTAGAAAGGGGAGAAGGGACAGGGTGCGGGGGCCCGGTGTAGGGAGGAGAGACAACAGGGTGCGACGGAAGAACAACACAGCTGAGCTGGCCTGGCCCTGGGCAAGCCAGCCTTCTTTGAAAAATCTTTATTGATCTTTTTCCCTCCTTTTGTAGAATTTCTTTTTTACTTCCAAGATAGCCTACCTAGGTAATAATTACAAGGTCAAATAAATTCCTGTATTGAATTTGTGATTACTTGGCTAAAGATTTCTATTTCTTTCTATCTGCCTTGCTGACACAACCACTAAGCCTCATGCAAATAAATGACGTCACGGGCGAATGACGTCAACACACCCCCACCCCCACCCGCCTAATCAGGTGTACAGTTCCTTTTGTGTGAAAACACAAAAACATGGGCGTTCATATATATCTGATTGACTAAATTTGTTGATGAAAACAACACATTCTCACTCCCATCACATGAAATACGCTTGTTATTGACGTTACGTTGTTACGTTGTTATTGACTCTAAAAGTCTCCTTTAGCATTTCTAAACACGCTTGGTTGGGGTTATACACTTTTGATGCAGTTAGGTTAAGGAAAAGGTTGTTGGTGGGATTATAAAAAAGGTATGGTTCATGACACGCGGAACAAGAACGGGACAGGTTTAAGGAAAGAAGAATGTGAGAGTTGGGTTTAGGAAAAAAAGAATGGGACAGTTAGGTTTAGGTAAAGAAGAAAGGGACAGATGGGTTTAGGAAAAGAAGAACGGGACAGTTGGGTTTAAGAAAAGAAGAACGGGACAGTTGGGTTTTGGAAAAGAAGAACGGGACACTTGGGTTTAGGTAAAGAAGAACGGGACAGTTGTGTTAAGGTAAAGAAGAACGGGAAAATTTAGTTTAGGAAAAGAATAACGGGACAGTTGGGTTTAGGAAACGTGACACACAGGAACACAAACCCTGGTCTCCTGGGTGAAAGTCCTGAGTTGTTTGACCCATCCACCACCCCAACCAACTTTCTTTAGGGGCTTTCATGCAACTCGCTACTGTTGGCGCTTTTAATGCTACGTCATCTTCAAGTGCCATGTAGCTGCTGCTCTCCCCGGTGCATTCTACACACACACTGAAGGGTGCTTTTAGCGTCATATTTGACGCTGACAGCCACTGCTCAAGCTTCTGTATTATACGCGTACAGGTAGAGAGTGTGTTGATGAAAATCATGTGTAGATTCAAATTGTTGTCAGGATAATAATTGAATCGTGAGACAAGTGAAGATTCACACCCCTAGTTGCACAGTAGCACAGTAGCCTACTCCAGTGACCAGCGGTACAATAATATGGTTATCCAATACAATCACCCATGGTAATGTAGTGGGAAGTTTGAATGAAAGAACCGATAATGCCACCTAGGGAATTGCAACTTAGGTGGCGTGATGGGTTATTTGATTCAAATGCCCCCCTTATTGGTTACCTTTGCCACATTACAGTCACAAGTAACATTTCCAGCACGGTTTTCTCAGTGGCGGGCCATGTGTTTAAACAGAGGTATTGGTAGGCAAGCCACTAAGGGTACTCATGTGGACAAAAACACGAAGTGCCAGTACTCAGTACTGATGAGTGCCGGCCCATTTCCACCACTGGCTTTAACCTGGGATTGCCGGAGTGTTTTTTCCCAAGGGCATCAGGTTTGATAGTGGACAATCCTGAGTGATGAGTGGAATACATTCTTTAGTCTAAAGCTATTGTCACTGTCCTTCATACTCAAGAAAAATCGTTGATGTTTATCAAGAAGGCTGCCATTGACTGAGCGTGTGTGTGTGTGTGTGTGTGTGTCAGTGAGAGAGAGAGAGAGAAAGGGAGGAGAGAGGGCAGAGTGTTTCTGTTATCATTGTGTGCCTGCAGCTGATGATTAGGAGAGGAGTTATTTGTGTTTCAGCCTCAGTCGAGAACAGCATTAGCATGTTAAAACATTTTCTGAAGAAAAGTTATTTTCATTGAAGGTTTCATATGTTATGTTTACACAAAACAGGTTGGTAGTTCGACCCCCAGCTCTTCCTGTCCGCATGTCAAAGTGTCCTTTAGCGAGCCACTGAACCCCAAGATGCTCCCTGTGTGCTTTACAGCGAGCCGCTGCTCCTAATGCTTAGATGGGTTAAATGCAGAGGTCAAATCTCAGTACGTTGTGCTGGGGACAGTAGCATGTGACAGCAAACCAAGTTTTTTAGTTTGAGTTGTTAAAAAGGTATTTGTAACCTTTTCAAGAGGACGGCAGGTAGAGCAGGTGCAGTCACAGCTCTCTAAGTATATGAATGTTTATTTTTGAAGACATAAATTAACATAAATTGTATGATATTGTGTAATTTTATAATTTTTTACCATGCACCTTTTTCAGGTGAAGTACTTCTTCAGTATTGTTTTAACTGGAGTCACACACAGTATGTCTTTTGTTTGCTCGTGTTTTCTCTATGCCATTGCCTTGTCTTGTTTTCTCATGTTTTTATCTAATGTAAGGTGACCTTGGGTGTTCTGAAAGGCGCCTCCAAATAAAAATGGTTTTATTATAGTTGAAAAAATCTATGCAAATGCTGATTTTCTAAGCCAGTAAACAAAGCAAGACATATAAATGTTTGGCTATAGGAAACACGCTCTAGCTGTGACAGTTATTTATCCATCAAAGATGAACACTGTAGATTTGAGCAACCGGCAAAGGCCAGCAAGAATCATCTTAAAAGATGATAAAATACACATTCTAGATTTAAGACTCAGAGGTTATATTTGTCACATTGTGAAAATGCAGAGTGGCATACTATAAGACTGTGCATTTATCTAAATTTTAAATATCTAAATAAGAGCCCAGACCTGCACCAAGGAATAGCCTGACAATGCAGTGTGCATTTCACCAGTCGGGAGCACATTTTTTTCCGATGATTCCAACACAAATGCCTTGCCTCGCGATGTTAATGAAAGTGGAATTATTATCTACTCAAGTGAAAGATGCTAATGTGCAAAGTGGTTCAGAGGATCAAGCAGTTAGTTGCATACCACAAGTCTTGTATAAAGTACTTGAAAGCAATACTTGAGTAAAAGTCTTAAAGTGGCTGGTATTCACTGTACTTAAGTATCAAAAGTAATTTTCTGATATTAAATGTACTTAATTATTAGGAAGAAAAAAAAACTTTATGACCAAATGTGTGTAACGATATCTTCATCACCACTGTCGTAGGGGTGACCAGGTGCTTCCATGACACTATCAGTCATTTTGCCTCCTCGTCTTTTTGGAATGGAGCGTGTATTATCTTGGCAATTTAAGAGCAATGAATTGCCAAACCTGCTTTTTCGAAAGATTTCTTCTGATTTTATATTGTAGTAACAAGTATCTAAGATGCTAAGGTTTTAGGTGTAGTGAAGTAAAAGTAAGAGTTTCTGGAAATATATAAGTAAAATACAGATACGTGAAAATGGTGAAAAGGTATTTTAACTTTGTTACATTACAACACTGCATACCACACACAACGCAAGAGCAGGTGTATCCTAAACAAAGAGGACAGAAAAAATGTGTGGTCACCCGTTTGACTGTCATACATTTCTCAGGGCACTGCTACACCCTCCAATCCTTTTTTGCAGTAGACTAAATGTATTCTTACACCATTCTACCCTAGCACACCTTGGGCAAGATGCTTACTTCCAGATCTACACACAACTTAGAGTCTTTAGTTTACATAAGTTGCATGTGTAAATGACTGTGGCAGGAAGTCATAGCACCATGATTAAGCACATGCAAATACAAGAACATGCAAACTCCAGACAGAAAAGAGTCAATCAGCAAATTATAACCCGAGAGATTTTCGCTGTGTGGCGACAGCGCTAACCACTCAGCTAATTTGTAAAATATTGAACGCTTTTAATTCATTAAATATCCCTCAACAATCCTAAACTGATACAAATCCGGAAATCATTAATGTGCTGAACTCCAAATCTCAATATCTGTGATGTCCTAAAGCTGGAACATGTGAACTCTTGTTCATCCCCTGATTAGTGAAAAACATTTGGCTTTTTTTTTTAAACCCAGTGAACTTTGCCCAGCATGTACAGTAATTGTTGTCATGATATGTTTTGTGAAAATGCTTTTTTTTAAATGATCATTTTCATTTAGCTATTTCAATTTTATTATCAAATCATCACTTTGATAAAAAGATATCATGATAGAATTTTTGTGAAATTATGATAATTAAAATATCCAGGAACCAAAGGAGAGAAAGCAAGAGCACTCCTAAGATCAAGGCACAGACAGACAGTGTCTCTACTGTGAAAGATGAAGAGAGGGGTAGATATGCAGTACAAAGGGCTCTTAGTACAAAGTGAATGGAACTCTGGTGTCTTTGATCCTGGCTATCTCTCTCTTTGTTTAAAGGCTTTAGCTCTCCAAAAACCCTTCATCCTGGCCCTGTGAAGTACAGAACGGAGTGCTTGATTTGACCTGCTGCTTAGCAGCGCGTATCCATGGCTAATGGTGCTGTTCTATATACTGATGGAGTACAATGAGCAGGTGGATGCTGTGCATCGTTGATGTACAGTATATGTGTGTGTGCTTGCATTTAACAAAACCTTTCAGCATTTTTTTAAGCCTCCTAATCCAAAGGCTACTAACTCCGCAATGCATTCTCACAAACGTGTTTGTATGATATAGTACGAAAATGGATGCACACCAGTTTGTATGATATACTACAAAACTAGGCGAGCTACTGCTGGTCACGTGACGCCAGCTACAGCGCTCCAGCATCAGCAGCAGTTGGTAGTTGGGTTTAGCCGCCCATAGGTGACTGTGAGCCAGGTACAGGCACCACCAGATGACAGTCCTTTCAGGGGCCATGGGATTTGAGTTTAGCCGAGAAAAACTATGCGTCATGCAGTGATGACAGTTAAGTTTAGGCACCAAAACTAATAGTTAAGTTATGGACAAAGATGTGATTTGGATTAAAATACTCCCAAGCAACGTACATACGTTTCCTGGGTACAAGTATAATGTTAACGCCAGGAAGCAAACTCCCCCCAACCTCCTCCCTACACGGCCCACAGCGTTCTTATACAGCAGCAGTCATTGGGGTGCATACAGAAATAGAGACGTGGAATGCTTATGTATTTTAGTGCTTTACTTATTGTATATATATGTACGAATGGTTCATGAACACCAAGTCCTGTTTTCTTTGCTGTTGGTGCATTTCCTAGTATGTAATGTGTGCATGTGAAATACTTACAATAAGCAGTCCATCAAACCTGCAATAATGGATTTATTTGGCTTTATGGGGCAGCAGAAACAAGCTGTGAACACAACATTTCAGTTCATGTGGTGCGCTTGTTTGTAAAGAGTTGATTACACATCCAGCAGTTACAAAGCACAATTTCATTCATTTGGAGTTATGTTTCTGTCCACCAAGTGAATGTATGTTCGACATTCATTGTCTTTTAGCTCCGGGCTTGGTCTCTACCACTTTGTGAGGGAAACATTTGGCTCTTAAGCTCCTAAATGTTCCACTGTGTATGTCTGTCTGCTGTCTGGTACAGTAAAAGTAGGGGCTGGAGAGCTAAACAATCATCTGAAAATTATAAACCTCCACAAAGCCGAACACAAAAATCAAGTTGGACCTATGGTGCTAACATTTTATAATAGGCTACTTAAACATTACTCAAATTTTAAAAAAGGCATATATAAAACTTCTTGGGAATTCTTGAAATTGCTGCCTCTCTTTACATTGATGTTTCCTTTTCGTTCTGATCCAGACCCATTAGCAGTTACTGTTTACTTTTCTTGTTAACTGGGAAATGTGATGCAAAAATATGTATAAGCTGCGTTTTGCCATTCCTCCTCTACTGTAACTTATGTCACTCAGGGCTGAGCACCAGAACACCACCCCCCCAACATACACACACGTTAGTTTAGAAACCTGCCTTTTATTTCATTTGTTTTAATGTCTATTTATTGGTATTTTAGACAGCAAACGTATTGCATACAAACGAATTTATAGAAAAAAAATACAAAAACTTAACATACACAGACACAAACACAATATCTCCTGTAAGAGATACAACAAAAATATTTTATTAATTTTAAGGTATTTTGTAAAAGTAAGTGCTGTAGTATAACTAGCAGGAGACAAGTTATAATTGTGGTAAGTTTGAAGACACTACCTAATTTAATCATTAAATTAATAAATATGTTTGTTGTATCTCTTTTTGGTGTTGTAATTTGTAGACGTCCCTAAGCACTCATGCTGTCCGGTATCAACAGCAGCAAAGAGCAAAAGCCATCAGGCAAGTGTTACTTAAATAAACTCCTGGTGTTCTTACAAACTTCCCTATCCATTGTTTAATGAGTACATAACCTATTTGTACTACTATAGAAGTTTGGTGTCATTTCAGGCATTATTAGTGGGGTGATTTAAGAGACACAGTTGGTTCTATTAGTGCCTGCACTAAGCTAATCAGCTGATAATGCTAACTCCCCCATTGTTAGACCCAGGTGAAAGAAGCTTCAGGGGGGTTGTTTGGCTCAAGGTTGTGGTGCAAAGGACCCTAGGTTGAAATTACTCTGAACCATCACTTTAACATAAAAACATCCGCAAAATGGCGTTTGTTAAACCCACCGGAGTCCATGTAAAAAAACACAAATTTTAGCATCAGAATTACTATTATATTATAGTATTGTTTTTTTTTAAATAGATTCTGGTGGGTTTAAGGCTAGCGTCTTCAGAGCTGTTTCTGGTTAAACAGAAAGGTTCACATGGGCATTCATTTTAATAATTTTTGCGTCTACGCACAAAACGTTCAGGGTTAAGTCCTGACACAATTTCCTGGCAACACTGATGCCCCTTACCATAGTAACTCACTGCTACATCTTTCACAGCAAGTGAAAAACTCTGTGCTGCTGCCAGAGGAGCTGCTGACTGAGTTTACTCTCAGCAAGACAGTTGCCAAGTTGGCAACACTGTGTTAGTCCGACATCAGGGACTGAGCAAAGGGACGGGGGCTCGTCCAAGGCGGGCGCAGGTGACTCAGTGGGTGGGCCAGGACCTACAATTGCCACCAGGCCAGAAACATAAAAGCGCACTAGAGTGTTCAGAGTTAAATAGAAGAAAACGTTATCTTGCTCTTTGGCAGTTATATCAACAACTCGAGTCCAAAAAATTCTACCGTATTCAATATCAAGAGGCTTCAGAGAGCCAAAGTCCGGATGGCACCGCTGTGCTAGCTGATGTTCCTCTTGCTTCTGCAACAGGGCTTCTGTAAATAAAAGAAACATGTTGCCGAGGTTGACTATCCATTTCCCAAGATAAACGAATACCTATCACAGCACTTAGAAGTTGGAACCTTTGTAATTAAGTCTGCCTTCATTTGACTTACCCATTGACTTGCTCCACTCTCATCTGATGATGTTATACAGTACATGTGACATACTGTACATATATACTGTACATGTGTAATGCTCATGGGAAAATAGTTTTCATAAAAGGCAGCTAAAAACTAAATAATAAATAATATAAAGCTGATATTGCATTCAGATTTAGTATATTCTTAAGAGATAATTGTTCTGAATGGGCAAATGCATTAACAAAGGCTTTAGTGATGGTAGGCAAAAATCTATGCTGGAAAAAAGCATGCTTGCGTGCCTGGTTAGGTGTTTATCTTTTCACCGCATTTGTGTACAGTACATGCATGTGAGTCTCCGTCCTGATTTGAAACCACTCATCGCTACAAGTAGGTGCAGAGAAACAGCTTGACCACACACAGACAGACAGCTGCAGAAATCTCCTGGGGTCAAATAGCACTTGAAGCCTTGGCTTCGTGAGAGTGCACCACAGATGTAACCACGTATTGGAGTTAAATTCTTCTCTTCTGAGTGTAGGCAGTAAGGCTTCTTTTAGGGGAATGCTGCACATATTCAGCTTGACATGCACAACAGGGGCATATTTTGAGGCAGATGTTGCGCTCAATAATTCACATATTTATTCAGAGGCAGCACACAAAGAGGCGTCATGAAAATGTTCAGCTTGTGCCTTCTTGGAGTATAAATGAATAAGTGAATTATCAAGGAAAGTTCTTATTCACCAGAGATGGCAAATGTACTCACTTCCCGTACTCAAGTAGAAGTATAGATACTTGTGGGAAAAAATACTCTGGTAAAAGTAGAAGTACTGATTTGACTTCTTTAATCAAGTAAAAGTAACAAAGTACAGGCTTGGAAATTTACGTGAAGTATGACAGTAAAAGTAGCCTTGCTAATGACAACCATTATTTATGCAAAGCTACCTAGTCCACACACATGTTCCTAGAGTGCATGCTGAAAAACTTCAGTGGACATGGAAAAAAAAAGCTCTTTACATGCTGTAGGCTACATTTTAAATGACTGTCTGTCAATAGGCTTAAAACTTCACATATTTGATTTTTATAGTTAATAAGTTTCTGGCTGAGTAACAAGATATGAATTCAGTGGTGATTCTGTGAGAATTCACAGATCCAGTTTCTCTTTTTTAATCTTCTCCTTAACATTTAAAGGAATCTGCATGTATGTGCGTGTGCTCAAATATGGCTTCTGGAAAGATAATAAAAGATAAAATATGAATTACTAAAGAGACATTAATTAAGAATTTCCCCATATTTGGAAGTTATGCAGCACATTGGCCAGGAGTCATTCTTGTTGCCTATCTCAAACATCTCTCTCAGATAAGTCAGAGAATGATGTGATTGTCTTGCTGCTTGTCTGCCAAATCTCTGGGATCTCCGTTAAATTCATTTTCAATCATGTCGCCATTCATACTACTATGTGCTAACGTTAGCACCATCGAGCCAAAATGACTTGCTGCGAATGAATGCTGCCAAATCTGTCGAGTCATCTTGTAGTGGTGCGTCAAGAGCAACGCATATTCCCATCCAAATAGATTGAATTTGGTATTGATGACGCAAAAAATAATAACGGTAACTCCACTGAAATTATTAGAAACTAAAGTAATGAGACCATTTTGTAAAATGTAAGGAGAAGAAAGTACCGATATTCATGTTAAAAATGTAAAGAGTAAAAGTAAAAAACTAAAATAAATAGCAAAGTAAAAATATATGGTAAATCTACTTGAGTACGGTAACAAAGTATTTGTACTTCGTTACTTCCTGTCTCGGCATATATGCCTACACTGCCACGGCCATATTGCCTGATTGAGATTGATGGTTAGATGCTGTCCACGTTTTGGCTGTTTTTTTTCTGGCCAAGGTATTTAACTATTTCCTTAAAATTAAAGTGTTCTTTCTCCAGTAACCGGAAACACATTTGGGGACGTCATAACATTATGTACAACACCCTGCTAAGCACATTTCTGCTTAGGTCAAACTTAACTTTGAGAATACCAAACTCTTATTTCTTCCTGCTAGATAAACCAACAACACACAATCTGGTGGCGGTGATTTCAACAGGGTGCACTGGATGATGTTCTCGACTTTTAGTTTAGCAAAAACACATGCCTCATGACATCCATGAAATGTATTCTATATCTAATATCAACGATTAGAGTCTAATGAATAATCCATCCTTGCATTCCTAGGATTTACGTTCAAACTGGATCATTCCACACATGGCAATTTACATCCAACAACAGTGAGAATGTGTTGTCTGTACTGGAAAAATCTGTCACAGGAGCCTTGTGATGAAAAAAATAGGTAAACAAATCTTACACAAAGCCCATCTGTGCACCCATGGGTGTGGTGGTCTTACAGGGAGGTGTGTTCAGGTGTATCCTGGGCGTATTGTGCAGTAAGTGATCAACAAAAACCTGCTCTAACTGCGCATTAGTAAAATGTGCCTAGGCTTGTGCACAGCACGCGCAACACAATGCTTGTTACACACACAGAGACGCACAGCAGCACACAAACATGCAAAAGATTACAAATAAAAAATTTACAATGTGAAATAGTATTGCAACGTGTCTGTGCGTTTTCACTTAATGCACAAGCAGATCATTTTCCTCTCCTGAAAATGCCTGACTTTTAAAGGAAACTGAGATGACACTCTGGTGGGTTTGTTGCATGTTACGCCCAAAACACACCTATGGTTAACAAAGTACAACCATTTTGAACCACGTGCCTGGCTCACGGACCTTTTTTTACTAGCAAAAGTGGATTTGTACATGCCATAAACACACCTGCGCCAGGCGCTTCAGGCCGTGCGCTTAGATCGTTAAATTAGCGCCCATAATGTTAAACTTTTTATTAATAATAAACATTATCTTTGAGAGCTATAGTTGCCATATCCACAATATTTTCCTAACCATACCATAGTTGTCATGTGCAGATATTGCAGACAGTGAGACTTTTAAAAACATTGCCGTTTGACATAAACCAAAAATATTTTGTGACGATAGGTGCACACAACATGCACAGAAATACTAATGAGACCACCCTTGACTTATCTCCATTATGTTGGTCTGTTGAAAATATGTTAAAAACTCTCATGCTCAATCCCTCTTTATTTTAGCTTTTGAGAAGAATATGTAACTTCATTAAATATTCTATTCCAAATCAAGGCTGGAATTAATATCATTTTATTGACAGACTGCTTTTACCCAAACACGTAAATGTTCAGGTGACAGTTCGGACTGACATGCATCCGAAACCGAACAGACCAGTCAAAACCCAGGTGTTAAAAATGAATTACAGGTCCCATGGCATGAAGATTTAACTTTATGAGGTTTTTTAACATTAATATGAGTTCCCCCAGCCTGCCTATGGTCACCTAGAGGCTAGAAATGGCAATAGGTCCGGAGCCTCCTTCGGTGTGGTCTTCGGGCTCCTTTGTTGCCACCACCGGTGTCTAGATTCCTTTGGGGGGGGTCTAATGGTTCTCTACCCCTATATATAGATATAAGCCTACAAAAGATTCATATAGCGATGGAGTCTAATCGTCAAAGACGTTGTACATTTTATTGAGCTGTACAATAAACCTTGTTTGCATATCTGCAAATATGAGCTTTACAATAAACCGTTTTTGCATATCTGCAAACATATCTCTCCTGATTGAGTAATCCTTGTGTCGTCCTTTGGGTCCCAGAGACCCTCCTGTAGAAGCGTGTTTTTCTGCTACCGTGGCTTCAGCCTCCGGGGTCCCAGAGACCCATCTTCCACTCAAACGCGTATCCCAATAGCCTCATCTCATCCTCCAGGGTCCCTGGGACCCGATGGACGAGGCGAGAGTAGTGGAACATACATATAATTGCATACAAATAAACAAGGGTCTCTAAGACCCGAAGGGCGAGTCCATGACGGTAGTTGACATGAAAGGAAAAAGGCCCCGGGGACCCCAAACCACAACGCCAGGCTAATACACAAAACGTAAATAAACTTAACAAGTCCCCGTGACTCAAAGGACAACACAAGGGCTAGAGTCAGTACTCGCTCCGAAGCTAATCACTCTCTCACTTCTCTCTCTACCACACACGCCCCACACGCACACACACACATGCCGGCTTTACGCACACACCAGCACACAAGTATAAACACCAGGTCACTTACGTAGGTTACAGCGAAAGCTCTGCATGGAGCCTCCGCAGAAGCATAAAACGGCCTTCATAGTGAAGCATAACATTCAGGGTTTCTTCTTAAACATCAAACTCAAAGTCTGACATCAACAAAGAGAAAAACAGAGACTGAATTCTAAGTATGAAAACATTTCTTGAATGTAACGAGTAACGGAGACGCTGGGGGGAAATTCATTGGAGTAAAAGTATACATTTTATTTATGAAATGTGAAGTAAAAGTGAGTAAAAGTTTCCGATAATATAAAAAACAAAGTAATTGTACTTTTTTACACTGGTTTTGCATGTGCAATGTGTGTAACATAAAATCAACACTACAGATTATAGGCCTATGCACAACAAATTAATACATACATCATTGTTGGTTTCATCAGGGAGACTATAAACTTTAACAAACCATGCTGGCATTGTCAGATACTGCTTGATTTCCAGACTACACTAAGTAGAAAGTAAATGTTTGATCCTGGTGTTCTACTTAATTTGACTCCATGAAAAAAATTCCTCTACAAAAGCAGCGGCGCGACTTTAAAGTCACAATGAGGTGATTTTTTTTTGGTACATAAAGTAAGGTGACCAGATTTCTCAGACAAAATCCGGGGACATTTTCAGCTCAGAAGCGTAAACACCTCCGGAAAAGGTCATGTTTTTATCTTTGTAAAACTTAAAACGGGTACACTGCCACAGGGGCATCACTAGACCTAGAGCTGCACTGGGGCACGAGCCCCCCAAAAGGGGTCCCCGGGCACGTTACTTCTTGTTGACGTTCAAAGTATTTTCAAAACGAAACGAGACTAGCTTTCCCCTCCCTCTTCCTCATCCCTTCTATGCTTACGTGCACTAACCCTCGCCCAACCCCACCCCCAAATCCTTCTTGTCGGTTATTGGCTGGAATGCTGGAACAATGTTCGTGTATATGCTTCGTGGTGCAGGTTGGCACAGTGTCCAACCTGCGCCAACACCATGGCCACCAACAAAACTCAGCAAAGATTGTTCTTTCCCGGGCTTTAACTTCTGGATATTCGACAGCGTTGCCATAACGGACCGAATGGCATCGCTCGCTTCTTTGTCCGCCGCCATTAGTATAGAACTCACCAAAGGTTGCCAAACCTCAACTCATCGTTCTCAGCCACTCCCCCTGTTTGCTGATTGGACCGCCAATTATTTGGCCAGAGAAAACCTGCGAATATACCCCAAACCCAGACAATGTGCTGAAGGAAAATGAAAATTGAGTGAAAGTACGTAGGAGGGCGTAGACAGTCTATTAATCTGGTGCACTTTTAAAGAAATTCAGAGTTTGGACTTAATTATTCTTATCTATGAATGGAAACATTTGTCCTGTCGCCTGAACTATTTTGCACTTCAGAAATTTAACCATGATCACACAGGTGGAATCATTTTTCTTCATATTTTTGCAATGATGTCACTAGGAAGCATACCAGTAGAAATATATATTTATATTTGTAAGTTGGATATATGTATTATAGATAAAATAAATAAAAGTTTGTGGGATTGTCTGGAGATACACTGGCTAACCAATTTACAAAAATGTCTGTGCTAACATAAATAGTTTACATGAGAATACATTATAATTTTGGAGACCATGTAGAAATTTTGTTTCAATTTTAAAACCAGATTACGCTGGAACCGCTTGTTGTACTGATGCATGCGTTGAGTGAAGAGTTTGTGAGATATTTCTAAGAGAGTAATGGGTGTGCGGAGATTTATGCATAATGTAAATATGATAACATTTCATGTAGGCCACATTCTCATTAAGGGCTAAGCCCCCCCCCCCCCCCCCCCCCCCCCCCCCCCCCCCCCCCCTCCCCCCCAAAGGTCTGATCCTGGAATCACACCTGCTGCTACTTCATACACCTCAGAGGGGAATGTTGTAATGTTTACTGAAATACATCTATCTGCTTTTGCTTTATTGCTTCAGGCTTTTTTCTGCAACAGCTCATTGAGTATCGGATATAATCAAAATTAGCCCAGTATTAAATGAGATCGCTGTAGTCAGCAGCGGCGAAACAAGTTACAATGTAAGTTAATTGGACAATTGTCCAGCTTGTATTTACGTTCATAAAAGTGCTTGTTTTGGTACTGACCGACTCAAGTGTCTGACAACATTATGGAAAGGATTTCTAAGGAGGTCAATCTTTCTGGTAAAGATTAAGATCCTTTTTAAAACATAAAAAGGCCACAAAATTGTGTTTGCCAAACTAACCAGACTTCATGTAATAATCAGTAATTTTAGCATCGTAAAAAACATTCTAAAACATCTCTGAGCTCTGAGCAGCGCTTGCTCTGGCTCTCTTGAGCCTGCATGTGGAGGGTGCACGGCTATGCGTTTGGTCAATGTTTTCTTTCTTTCATTCCAATTTCGGGTCCGTCAGTCACAGTGAAAACCGGGGACAGAACAAGCAGACAGTCACCAAAACCGGGGACGTCTGGTCACCCTAACATAAAGTATACTAAGGTGACAATGAGGTAGTTTTTGGGTGTGGACAGGACTTTGTGTCAGCATCTGGGACACCGTGTGTGTGTGTGTGTGTGCGTGCGTGCGTGCGTGCGTGTGTGTGTGTGTGTGTGTATTTGACAGCAGAACAAAATGTCCTGGCAGCTTTGCGGCCTTGAGAGCAGTTACTGTTGTTCGCTGTCAAAAGCTTGACAGGTCACTCCACTCTAAGAATAAAATATAACAGAGTAGAATATAACTTGAAAAGTGAAGAGAAAAATGGTAAACTTATGTTTCATTTTGGCTTGTATTAGGATTATTGTGGTGCCACAAAAAACTTAATAAAAGGATTATGTGTGGTGTCATGTATTGGCAATATTATATATGTATATATATTAGACCCATTTTACTCCCCATAAATCTCATATCAGCCCCTCTAAAAATTATAATAATAAAAGCTTTTATGTAAAAAATGTATTATTTATTTTTAAATCAATTTCAGTGCTTCAAGTTAGAGTTTGCGAACAATGTTTGTGACAGAGGACAAACAATTACACGTTCAAAGGGCTTGAAACAGGTTTACTATCCTGTGTGGCTGTCGCCAATGCTACACACCTGTAACCCACTTTTCCAAGGTACTATATCCGTGTTCCATTCTCATTAGGGTGCTAAGCGCCCCCCCAAAGGTCTGAGCCTAGAATCGCCCGTGGTGTCATGTTTGACAGTTTCTTCTTCTCTGTTTCCCCTCAGATCACCAGTTTTCTGTCCGAAGCCCAATTTTCTGCCGAGTCACCAGAGAACCTGGATCCGCTTTTCAAGTTCCATGAGACCATTGCAAAGGTAGGACCACAACAATTAATCCCGCTTCTGCCAATACAACCTCTAAATGTATGTGTCACAGTGGCTGTCATGTCTCCCAAATGACACAGCACCTGAACAGTGTCAAGAGTCCAATGCAGTCCTAGTGTTATCCAATTGCGTGCAGTGAGAATGCACGCTTGGTGCTGCTCCTAGAGATTGGCGACTTTCATTACTCCATGCCAGACCCTTTTCTTTTTGGATTAGGGTCTGGATTTCACTTATGTAGTATTTTCTTTAGAAATTGGTGCCTTCTAGGCCGATAAAGCCAGAAAATTTGTTTTTGGCTCATGTGGGTTGAAGACACCAACTACTCTACTACTACTACTACCTTCACTACTCTGAGTCCATTTGCTTACCGGTTACAGACACAGACAAATAGTGAGGCATTCAACTCAAGTCAAATGTGTTTTATTGTCATTTCAACCATATACACGAAACAACATTTCACCGTGGCTATATATATATATACATATACATATATATATATATATATATATATGTGTGTGTATGTATTATAACTACATTATATAAAAACAACATACGAAACAGGCTACATTTAGCGCACACACATTATAGGCTCCGTAAAGTTCAGCTAACGCATTGATAGTGTTAGCGCTTGGTGGGATGTAAATACTGAGTATAAACACAGCCGGGAATTTGTGTGGAATATAGAATGGTCGGCAAACTCCACCCGCGGTCTGCAGTAGTTGGATAAAAGCACCCATTTCTGCACCAGTCCGTGTCCGTGTTAACACCTCCATTAGTCTTACCCGCCAGAGCAGCATGTTGGAAGTATATTATTCAACTTTTGTTTTTGTTAAAGGATGAAAAGAAAAACTCAATACCTATCAATGCTATTGATTTGCAATACTAGAATCAGAATACTGTTAAAATAAATTAAAATGGCCGAACATAATCGGAAGAAAAGCATATCGCCCCAGCCCTGCTGAGCATAGTCTTCCCTTTTCTTCTGTTGCCATACAAGTTAGAACTATCTTTCCTCTACAATGACTCTATAAAAAAAAAAAAGTCTGATAAAACACACACTGCTTACACAAGCTTTTGCTAATTTCTGATTTTTATCTCAGCTAACAGTGTGGATATTTTAAAATAACCCTGACTGTTAGGAGGAACACTCACATTGCTTAACGATGCCACTAGCTCACCACAGCTATTGCCACTGTGGGATAGCTGTCACAGTTTACAAACTGCACAAGGCACAGTGACATTTCCATTATCTTTTATGGAAGCTCAGCTCTAAATGAGCACACTTTATTTCGGTATGTCCTTCCCACCTTGGCACCTCATATGTGTGAAAGTACACAAAGTTTCCAAGTACCACTCTGGCAGGAGAACTGCACAGCCCAAACTAACAAACTTAGCAAAGGATGTTAGTTTGTACTTAACGCCATCTCCAAATGCACAAAGGAAACTTTAGTCGGTAAACAGAGAGTGTAGGAAAAGACAGAAGCAGTTTAATTTGAGCGAGAAGGACTTGTAGGAGAGAGGACAAAGTGTTTGCACAAAAGAAACTTTTCTTCTGGTGAACAGGGTGCCATCTGTGTATTTAGACTCCCGCGGCATTCAGTCTGTAGCGTATGCGACGAGTCATTTGGAGGCATAGGCCCATCTGCTGGCAACAGAAAAAGTGTGGTTAAGAAAGGAATATAGTGCTCACTTAATTAATGTATGAAGTTGCTAAGCAACACTGTGGTTGTTGTGTGTTGTCTTCACCTATGTTATATACAAACAAGATATAATAGTACCACAAATTGAGATTAGACTCAAATACCAGGGAATAAAACCCGGTGAAAAGAAATGAAACATAATGAACGCAATTATAGAAAAAAAACTTGGCTGCATCTTTAACCTTCTAACACTGTTCCGGACAAAAATGACCGATTTACACATTCCCCATACCATAAATGTGGCATTTCTTTTTTGTCAGATTGCCTCAATACCTTGTGATAGCCTTCACAAAATGCATTTGAACAAATGCAATTTATTGTGACTACTTTATTTGAATATTGAGTGATTCATTCAACTTAGTCACATTTTTATTGTTTACAGTAACAAATGACCGCCATAGGAAATGAATGGGAAAGAGTATCAATTTCATCCAGGAGATACACACACTCCTACAACTTTCCTGTGCTTGTGTGCCCATTCTACACATGACTCATACTTTCCACAAGGGAGCTTAGAGTAAATTATGGGAGCCCAGTGTTTTCTTGAACTAATGTACTTCTCCCCAATGTAAACCACACATGCCAAACAAATCAATCTTGTGTACATTATTGGACCCCATCTCTTTCACATTCTCCTTCTACTACCTCTCTTCACATGTCCTTCCTTCACACCTTTCCCAAAGCAATTTAGTGTAAATCATGGGAACCCACTTCTTTCCCGTGCTTATGCGCCCCTCCCCCATGAGGAGAACATTCCAAATCAAACAATATACCAATATCTACTTCTTTCTCATGCTATATGTCCCTCCCTTCATGTGAACAACATCATATCTACTGACAGACACTATATAAGCAATTTTCATGTTTATTTGCCCTCATTTTACTCTGCAAAAACATGAAGAGGCGATGGACAGTGATAGAGGCTCGGGACTATATTCCAGAGATGATGACGAAAAAAAATAGAAACAGAGCCGGAACAAGAGGGGATGTCTCAGAAGAAGAAGACTTAAAACCCAGATATTGATCCAGAGAATTCTACAGATGAGGAAGAGGACCAAGAGGAAGAAGCAGCTGAGGAGACATACCACTCTACGAATGGTCTACTTTGGTCTTCATTATCCTGAGAGAGAGTAGGCCGAGCAACAGTTGAAAATATTCTAGGATGACGCGATGTGCTATGTCTTATGTTGATGACATCATGTCGTGCTTTGGACTCTTTTTGTCGTAGTCTAGTGAACAGACTATACTGGACATAAGCAACTTGGAGGGGAGGCATGTGTTTAGGGACAGGTGAGAAATCTTGAGCCGTGAAGACTTCCAAACCGACTTTGGCTTGTTGATTCTGGCAGGGGTACACACACAGACACACACAGACACACACACACACACACACATACATACATAAGGATGTTGTAGATGTCAATGTTCTAATAAGGTTCTTTTTTACAATAAATGTTAGAAATATGTTATTAATATTGTTATTGGTATTTATGTTAAAGTAGGAGCAGTTAAAACTGCCGGGTCAAAATCAAGCTGTTTTTGGTCAAACAGAATGGTTTTAAAGGTCTATCTCTGAAGGGAGGCTCTGATCTCTTCTCTTATTTGCCCTAGTGCTCTTCCAACTCGTCTTCTTGTTGGCATCCTTTGTGCAAAGTAGGGTTTAATCTCGAGAAACGGGATTCCCGGGAAAGGTTATGATGGGAAACGGGATAAGAAATGTAATAGAATACGCAAGGAGTGTGAGTCTAATGTTGTCATTTGGTAATGTCGATGCGGGCGGCTTTGCTGTGATGTAGCTACAGTGATAAAGGCTCACTCCATTCATTAAGCAGCAGTAGAAAAGACATGCTTCCAGCGGAATTTCCTCCGGCACGAACAAACCCGGTAGTGGAACATTGTGGATACAGACTAGACAAAACTGGACCTGAATACATAATTTACATGTCTGTTAAAGATTATATATTTGGGGGCATTTTTAGGCCTTTATTTCTATAGGACAGAGGAGGAGTGACATGCAGCAAAGGAACGGAGGTCGGAATCAAACTAACGGCCGCTGTGTCCAGGAGTAAACATCTGTATATGGGTGCCCGCTCTACCACGTGAGCTAACCAGGTGCCCACATGTCTTTTAAAACTTTGATCACCATCAAATAAAACACCCAGGTTTTTAGCGTGTGGTCTGAAAGGTGATTGAGATTTTGTGTAGCAACAGTGGTATGGTGTGGGGGGGGGCTCTGTTTTGTTCCCATTTAGCTGAAGAAAATTATGAACCAACCAATGTTTGATTCCTTGGGGAAAGTTTTTTTAGTTGGGTTACGTCTACGGCCTGATTATGGAAATTTAGAGGGACGTAAGTCTGAGTAGTGAGCGTGATTGATTTGGGTCACTTAGCATGCTTGCCAGGTGGTGGATTGAATCAGTGATTAATTAAGGTAGATGTAACCTTTTTTTTCATCAGCAGCTTCTTCTCCGCTGCAGTTGCTAATTTGACATCTGTCTTTTGTTCCATTCACAGTCACATAGTTTATCAGCACTTTTTCATGGGCCTTTTTGTTTTTAGTCTCATGGATGGATGCACGGATGCAACTTCAAATGTAGCAAAGAACTATTCTTGCAGGATTTTCCTCAAAAACAATGTATAGATCCATACATTGGTACATTGCTACTATTAGTGCTTCAGTTCAGGCTGTTTTGATGAACCAAATATTCATATAGCTAAAAAAAGTTAAGCACTGTTTAACTTCTCATGGATTCCATGTATTTTTTGCTGTGTGCTGCTGTATAAGAACGCAGTGGGTGGCGTAGGGAGGAGGTCGGAGTGGACGGGTGGATCACAAAACACAGGACCTGTAAGACAGGGAGTTAATTTTCCCCGCAAGTACGCTTCGCAGGGAAAACAAAAGACTCTCACCTAGGAAATGCGTGTTCCTTGGGAGTGTTTTATTCCAAACAACGATATTTTTCCTTAACGTAACTAGCGTTGTCGTTGCACAACACTCACTTTTTGTTGTCTAAACTTAACTGTCATTTTTGCCGAAAAGGCAGCCTGCAGTGCTCTGTACCCAGCTCAAAGTCACCTTTTCTCAGGTTAACTAAATTACAAACTACCGCTGATACGAGGGAGCACCATGTGGAGAACCGTAGCTGTTGTTGAGCTCTGTAGCAGCTTAGAACAACTAGCAACTGCCGCTCTGCATCATGGAGCTTGTAGCCAGCCACTGTAGCTGGTGTTACATAACCATCCGGCAGTCACCTAGTTTCATAAGCTAGCATATGAATTGGTGGCCATAAATTATCATACAATATCATACGGACTCGTTTATGAGACCAAGGGTGAGGAGGTAGCCCCATACACAGAGCAGCGAGGCACTTGGTTGGAGTGTGTGTGTGTGTATTTGTGCTTAGCATTGAAAACACACCGAGTGTATAAGCGTAGATACATGCCTGATCCCACGCCTGGCCATTCATACCGGACGCCTATTTCTATGCCACAAAGCCATCCTTCTCCTCTTGGCTCCCCCCAAGAGACAGAATGAGTAGGGTATATTGTGGTAATTGTAGCCTATATGTGGCTCTGTGGGTGTGTGGGTTTGTGTGTGTGTCACTCTCTCTGTCCTTCCGTCGGCCTCTCTCTCAAAATCCCCATGAACCTAGGTGTTTTATTTTGAAATGTTTTATTTTTGTAACGCATCTGGCTGCACTGTGGTTTTCCTGTATGTGATTACCTGCCTTGCTCGACACATGCGATCGCGTCTCACGCAAGAATGAATGTTTTATTCATTCAATTCACAGCTTTGCTGCTGCCTCTCCTAATTCACTCTCTAGCTCACTCGACCACCGCTGCTCTCTCTCTCTCTCTGTGGCTTGTTGAGCAGAAAGGAGGGGCCAAGTTTTGTTTACAAACAGTTAGTGATACTTATAACATATTTTACCTTTTAAGTAAAAAGTTGACTTGAACTCAGACTTCAGAAAATCATTTGGTGGTTGGTGTTGTCATTTTATTAAGGAAAATCTTGTCTACTCATAGTTTTTTATTGTGTCAATAGCTCTGTGCCTGTGTGTGTGTGTGTGTGTGTGTGTGTGTGTGTGTGTGTGTGTGTGTGTGTGTGTGTGTGTGTGTGTGTGTGTGTGTGTGTGTGTGTGTGTGTGTGTGTGTGTGTGTGTGTGTGTTTTCTTTGTTTCAAGAGGCTAAGGTGATGCCTACTTAACATTTCCTGCAGCAGCTTCTCAGTGAAAGCCTTCAAACAAGACAACGAGTGCTGGTGCCACCTGAACAGCTAAACGGGAATTGATCTCATCATTTCCTTACCTGCATACCTTTACAGAGTTGATTTAAAAAAAACGTTTGAGTTCTGCATTGTTTGTATCCATCGGCAAAACGTGTATGCAACTACGTGTACATGCGTTCTTTGTGTGCCTGCACGATAACAAAGAAAAGCGAGATCCACTCGTAAAAGTATTGCTTCATAGCACTACTGGTGGTCATAAGCTAAAACATAGATACACACACACACACACACACACGCGCGCGCACACACACACACACACACACACACACACACACACAGGATTGTTTCATGTGGTGCTGTGTGTGGCCTCGGTCTTAAGAGGGTGACAGTACAAAAGGGTGACAGTTTTTGTGCATGTTTGCGTGCGTGTGTGTGTGTGTGTGTGTGTGTGTGTGTGTGTGTGGGTGCACGTGTGTGCGGCGTTATTGTCCACTGTGCAGGCGACCTTCACGTCCATCCCATCCCTGCTGGATGGTGATTGCTTGGCTGAAAGGCTGCTGGTTGGCAGCTCATTTTTCTCTCTTGATGTTCTTATTTTTTTATTCGACACCTCCTCTATCTTAGCAATGACCTCTACACAATGACATCAAAAAATTAGGACAGGTCATTCTTGTGACTTAACACGCACATGTACAGTATGTCCAAACTGTGGCATGCGGCATATCACGCTCATCTTTACCATCCATGGGCATGGACTGGAGGAGCTTCTGTAGGTTAATAACACTAATGATATTTTTGGACTCAGGACACTGATAAGGGAACAATCAAGGTCATTGTTGAAAGAAACCATAGATGATTTCAGTGATAAACGGGAAACTAAGGTTCAGGTAGACCTGTAAAGACCTTGACTTTGTGGCTTTATAAAAATATCAATTGATTTCCTCCTTCGCTCCCAACAGACAACAGGCTTTATTCCTACGGCTGTCAGTTTTGTTGGGGTCCATTTCAGTACAAGTCAAGAATTGTAATGCAAGAACACCTCACATAGTGGAATTGAACAAATGTATGTTTTATATTTGATGAATAAAATGGTCCCAGCACTAACCTTATAACCTTAAATAAATCTTGATTACATAAAGTGTGGCAACCATTCCTGGACTGTTATAACAATGTCTATACTTACATGATGTAATAGTTTCTTGTTTGTTCTGAAGAAACCAATACAAATAGTTGAATAATAATAATAAAATTAATCTTAAAACTACAATCCATCCGATGCAGCTTCCTACACTTGCTGGGTCCGTAGGGAGCTGGGTTGGGAACCGGAGGGTCGCTGGTTCAAGTCCACATACTGACCAAAGTATGGTAGTGGACTGGTAGCTGGAGAGGTGTCAGTTCACCTCCTTGCTCAAGGTGCTCTTGAGCAAGGCACCGGACCCCCAACTGCTCGGGGCGCCTTTCCATGGGCAGCCCCCCCACTCTGACATCTTTCCATTTGTGCATGTATAGGTACTGAGCAATGTGTGTAATAACAACAGATTGTAAATTTTAATTTCCCCTTGTGGGATTAATAAAGTATACATTATTATCATATCATTATTATTATTCCAGCAGTGCTACAACATTCAACCCCTTTGCAGACATCATAAACACTGAACTGGCTTCCGTAGAAGCCTATAAAAATCTACTGTTTCATAGCACTTCAACTGAGAAATAAAATGGAATTCATATATTGAGTGGTTTATACAAACCAGAGGACTAAGTAGAATGCACTTATTTTGGTAAAGTTCAACATGATACTGTAAGGTAGTTTTTTAAAATGGGTGCATTTGGCATGAGTCACTTGGTCTTCACATTTACTGCATTGGGCGTCAGGCAGTGCATGTCCCCCATTTATTTTGAATGGGGGTAGTTCTTTCAGGCTCTGGAGGTTAGGGATGCAGGAGGAAGAAGTTAAGACAAGTGAGAAACAACTTTGGAGAAACGTAACCCAACGTTGCCTGACAGTAAAGTAGAAGCAGAGGGTCCGTAGCATAAACTCTGTGCTGCTGCTGTTGTTTTGTGCAAAAACTGTTAAGTTGTGGGTAGTTTCATAGGTCTGGACGTTAACGTTTGGATCCAATTTCCCTTTTTGAATGCCACCTGCTGGCATGGAGAACTTTTTTCTTCTGACGCAGGCACATAATGTACTTGATAAAAGGCCATCTTTGTATTCACATACAATTAGAAGATTGCAATTTGCAAAAAAGACAATCTGCCAGTTGTCCTTTTTTCAGTTTTAAGCCATCTGCTTGGTGTGTCAGGGCCTTTGAGGCGGCCTCTAGCTCACCCACTAAGAGTGTTCGCCCCATGTTGGCTGAGTCCTGCAGGTTTTGATTCTGACCTGCTGCTCAGTGTCATCCCCCATCTCTAGCCCCCTTTCCGATCTACTATCACTATAAGAAAGGGAGGGAAAAAAATTCTAACTGACGCGCCAGATGGTTAATACGGAACCATCTGAGAAGCCGTCATTAGAAACTGTTTGGAAAAGGGAAGGCACATCTAAAAGAAGTACTTGGTAGGTGGTTGGATCAATCTGGATCAATCTGTCTTTAACATTAGCCATTGTTGTTTTGGACAGCCACGGCCATGGCGTCCCACACACCTGAACCATGGCCGTACATGCCAGTAGTGCCTCACCGGACGTTGATTGGTTCGGTCCGCTGCTTGTTCAAACACAAAGGCATTACTTGAAGCCTGACATGGTGCATATTTGTGTAATACCTGTATGTGATCCCATTACTTCTTGATCTGGTGAACCCGTGAGAATCCAGCTGCTGTGCAACGCAACCAAGTTTCAGCTTGTTTCAGGAAGAATTCCTCCTCAAGCTTTCCAACACACTGGACAAGGTTCTCTCATCCTCAGGAATTACAACGAAAACACACCGGGCACATAACCGTCGCCCATAGCAGCGCAGCACAGCTATTTTTATTTTGGCGGCCATGTTATCCAATTTGCGTCTGCGTTGGCCCGCTTGCTGCAGCGGTAGTTTTGCCGTCTCTTCCATTTCTTTTGCGAGATACGAGCGTACGTGTCAAGCCAGGCAGGTAATCACATACAGGAAGACCACAGTGCAGCCGGATACTTTACAAAAATAGAACACATTCAAAATAAAACACCTAGGTTCATGGTGAATTTTGACTTCTCACAACGAGACACGCGATCAGGCACACGGAGAGAGAGACTGACGAAGGGACAGAGAGAGTGACACACACAGGCTACAGTTACCACAGTTTTCCCCACTCATCCTGTCTCTCTCTATCAGAGAGAGAGAGAGAGAGAGAGAGAAAGAGAGAGAGAGAGAGAGAGAGAGAGAGCTAAGGTATGAATGGCCAGTATCAGGCATGTATCTATGCAACGCGGGCTATTCCCTTGCACGCCCGATGTGTTTTTGCTGTTGAACAGTGAGCAAACATGCCTTAGTTAAATATTTTCTGGTTCCCTTCTGCAGCCTTACATGAACATTTTTTATGACACAACACCAGCATAAAACTTTTTCTTGCTGTTCCTGCTACATATGCGATTATTTCTTAATTTGTGCTTAAAGGTAAGGCTAAGTTGGCCGTTATTCTGATTGATTAGATCTCTAGTCAGGCAGAAGTTCGGAGGAGCTATGCTTTTAATGATAGGTAACCAAGCATGATGTGGTTATAAGAATGATAAACAAGTAAGTTGTCCTTAATGGTTGCAACAAAACAGGAGTACACACCGACAAAGTCCCGAGAAAAGTCAAGCAGGCCAAAGAAGGTAAAGCACCTGTGAGGGTGGATTTTTACTCTGTAAGGCCTGTGTGTTTTGACAGTGTCTGTATCATAACCGTGAATAATAAGAATACAGTAATAATAAGTAATAAAAGAATACAAGTAATAATAAGAACACAACTGCATACATCGTTACATTAGCCAGCTATAATGTCAGTATTGTACATTGCCATTTTTATCATACTACCTGAAGCGTCTGATTACTTTGAGATGTGCCCTGTCATCAATGTGAAGGCTTTAAAAACAATTGCCTGTATACGTCTGTGAGGAATGTTGCAGCCATGGTGGGCAGAGGAGAAATAGGGTTGTCGTTTGGCCTTAATCATCACATCCTTGGAGATGAGGCAAAGTGCCAGATGTTATTTGTGCTGCTTGTAAAATGATTGGAAAAGAGAGAGAGTGGGGGCTAGAGAGTGAGGCACAGAATGACAGTTACATAAAAACACAAGGCCGAGGGTACACTGACACTACATGTCATGATGAAGGGCAAATGAGAGGTGGCAGAGATGTTATTTTACATGTTAAATATTCAGATGAGGAGGGGGTGTGACCTCTTTTGTGGATTGTGCGTGTGTGTATACATTCGGAAATGTCAGGCAGTCTCACTACTAATCAGCAACATTTCTATCTGGGGGAGACATGGAGAGAAAAGAAAACACACACATCCATAGTGTTGCTCCATGCACTAAGGTACTTATGTCATATGTGTATGTCATTTATGTACCTCATAAAGATTTGAATAGGATGGAAAGGGGAAAAAATTCAAACAGACACAGGATAAAGTGCATTTTGGTTGTTCTATTTGTGGGTATTTCCATTATTTATTTATAAGGACAATGTATACTAATCAACATTTCTGTGGCGTGCCAGTGTTAGCCAGCTGGCGTATTTTCAACCGCAGTTCATTGATGATTTGAAGCCGGTGAGGTCACCAAACCGGTGCCTTGTGTCTGAAATATTGTCACTTATTTTTGCTTTACAAATGGTTGTCTTTCAAACACGTATGGAGCTAGATTTGGGTCTTTATTACATGCGAGAAAATTAAATGATCTGAGAGAAAAAGTCATCACACTGATAGCAAAAAAAAGCATTTTATGAGAAAATATTTGAGAGAAAAGGTTTTCAAATTGCAAGGTTTTAAAATTATTTCTGAGAAAAGAATTATCTCTCAAAATACTTTTTTGAACTCTCAAACATATGTTTTTTGCTATCAGTGTGAAAACAAATTCTTTAAAAAAAAAATGTGTTCGGTTTGAAGTCGGCAGCGAAGCTTTCTAGTAATATTTCCACGCTGGCCGAGCCCCACTGATGACGGTCCGTCACTAAAAAGTTATTAAAAGGTATTTGTTTAGAAGTGGGCTTGTTGCTTGTAAGCTATATGGAGGTGACAATGGTGTAACAATTCAGATGGACTCCCAAGACAAGACGGTGCTCACCCGACTGGCCAATAGGAACGTGGCCCCGCCCGCGACAGTATTTCCACAGCAGGAGAAAAATCCTGAGACGAGAGCAAAAAATTGCATCGAGAGCAAAGACATTTTTTCACACTGATAACAAAACGTATATATATTTGAGAGTTTAAAAAAGTATTTTGAGAGAGAAATTTTTTTCTCAGAAACAATTTTAAAAATTTTAAATTAAATATTGAAACACTTTTAGTCTCAAATATCATACTTTTTTGCTATTGGTATGAAAACCTTTAAAATGCTGTCATAAAATGCTTTTTTGCTATCTGTGTGATTATTTTTTCTCTCAGATCATTTATTTTCTCTCATGTCATAAAGAAACAAATCTAGTTCCATAAACATGGCCCTATAAGCGCATGAACCTAAAAGCCCTAAAATGTCACACATCCCCCCCCCCCCCCCACCCCATGACAGCTTATTGATTTGAGTTGTAGTTACTGTACACCAGAACAGTCAAGATAGCAAACACCTGATTTTGCTTTTGGGGAAACTGGTGCACCATTAAATAACCAGTAATGATAGGATAAAACAAAGTAAAATATAGCATGAAAGTTGCAATCGAAAACTGGGGTTAAAACTTCTTTACCAATATGGTCCATCTGATGGGCCGTTTTCTCCATTTTTTTTTTTTTGGGGGGGGGCATTTTAGGGGGGGGGGGCATTAAAGGCATTTTAGGCCTTTAATTGATAGGACAGTTGAAGATATGAAAGGGGAGAGAGAGGGGGAGTGACATGCAGCAAAGGCTGGATCCAGGCTGGATTCGAACCCGGGCCGGCTGCGTCGAGGAGTAAACCTCTATATATGCACCCGCTCTACCAACTGAGCTATCTGGGTGCCCTGTTTTCTCCATTTTAAGAGAAAACGTTTTCTCCACTCATAAATTGCATAAAAGCTTCAAGTCTCATGATTCCATTAAGCCCACACACAAAGCATAAGATGACTTATAGCGGTTGTAATCATGTTATAAAGTAAAGAAGCACAGAAAGATTCCGCGCCGCTAGTGTCTAAAGTCGAGTGTGCATCCCTACCTTTTCCCTCGGGTTTTTTATTAACAGCGGTGAAAGATCGCCAAAATCTTTTTTTTCCTACATCGCCAACAATCCAAGTAATAAGAACATCCAAGTCATTTAATCCAAATTGAGCTGGTCCCCTCACAATCTTGTAGCTTCTGGCCGAGTTTTAACGTAGAGAAATCTAGACAGTTCCTAATTTTTGTGTTTTGATCGCTTGTCTCTTCTCCCCTGGGCCCGCTACAAAGTTACTCAGCACACCGGCAGATTTTGTGACGTCTAAGCATTCAAATGCACTTTGTTGCCGGCCAATCCCTCTAGTGTAACCCGAGCTTTCCCTCCTAGAAGCCAATGATGTCCCAGAGTTCAGGGAGGACCCACGTGGGAAAGATTGACAGCTATTCCTTCCAGTTAAAACTAGATGTTATGAAACTGACCTCCCTGTTTAGCCAATAAGAAGACAAATTGATTGATACCAAACTTGACCAGAAAATGTTAACCCTGTGATGGCTGCAGCTGTGTCAAAGCAAAAATAAGGCCTTAGTTATTGCATTTCATCAATTTAAATACCTAATTATATCTATAAATTTATGTATGGAGTTATTTCTGGTGTGTGTGAGTGATGTGGATGTGTTTTTGTATTTGAGAAGTTTGGTAATTTGCACTTTATTGGCTTTTTTGGAAATAGGAAATAAGAAAAACGCACAGACATATCTGTAGAAATAACTTTATATAAAATCCATTTTCTGAGTCATTTTCTTCTGGATTTTTTTCTGTTTTAAGTTAAGACATGTGGCTAGGGTACTAGTCTTGTATGTAGCCCATCTAACATGCTTACTGTAGTGTTTTTTAATCATTTTACAGATGCTTTACTTGGGCAGAAATAGAAATTCTCTATTCCAACCTCTTTAGCTCTGTGTCAGTACACTTGGAACAAAAAAATGAGAGTGTTAACTTCCCAATGACCTCAGGCACGTCCCAGAGGGCCTAAGTATGTGGGAACAGTGTCACTTTTTTTTGGTCAAAATTTAGGTGAGAAAAGCATGTATTTTCAAGTGTGAGTAGGCAAAATCCCAACAGGATAAATGAGCAACACAGTGATGCTACACTGCTCTCTTATTTTGAAACTTTCAAGCATAAAAAGTGACCAGTGACACCTAAAAATGCCCCAAAAAATAATCTTTTAATAAAAAGTGACCTAAATCTGCTCTCTATTCACTCAATAAAGAATGTTGTGAGCTGTATTTGCTTTCTGTGAAAAAAATAAATCTCTTTGTTTCAGAGCAATTTTATCAACAAAATTGTGAGGCTAGAAATCCCATGCAATTTGAGTAAAATTAATACGGTTTTAAGTCTTTTTTACTGACTAATTTGAGAAAATATATAATAAACACAAGCCTGTTTTTTTCTTTATTTACCAACTGGTCGGCAGTTAAGGAGAAATATAAAGCTTTATCTCTTTTACACTCAATTTGATTATTTAACCAAATGTGGTATTATTTTCATTTTATTGTTCAATTATATTTCTGATTCATCTGATAAACTTTTACTGCCTTATGTTGGCAGGGATGTCACCGGGGTCCGTGTTATATCGCAAGTACATTTTACCAAGCCAATTCTGGTCTGAAAGCACTTCTGGCAACACCCCAATCCGTGATATCACAGCAAGTGTTGTGAGATGCATCTCACATGAGTCAGAAGTGCAATTATACAGTAAGAGGTTTTTTTCTTCTTGAATCAGGAAAAAAAACTTGGTCGGCACTATCAGCGTCCCTTTTGTTGCTGTTAGGTTAAGGAAAAGCTTGTGGGTGGGTTTACGGCCCCGTGACCCAAGGGAACAGGATGGTTGGGTTTAGGGAAAGGTCGTGAGTGGGCTTACAGTTCCGTGACACATTGGCATTAATTGGACGGTTAAGGACACATGAGGGACACAAACCCCGCCCGCCTGGGTGAAAGTCCTGTGTCCTGACTCATCCACCACCCCATCCAACCTCCCTACGCGGAATTTCCCCCTTACATACTACTCACTAAACCCTAGACTCTAGATGCTGCTCTCCCCGGTACGTTCTACACACACGCCAAAGGGCGCTTTTTTTGACGCATCAGAGGTAGACAGCCACTGTCCAAACGTCTGTATTTCACGGCTTCGGAGTGAGAACGGGTTGCTTCCCACTATCCCCCCTCAGTGAGGCCTCTGTGATTTCTCTTCCTTCTCCCACTGTGTCTACCTCTCTCTCTCTCACACAAACACATACACACACACACACACACACCTTTGCTCTCTATGGGATGGTGTGGGTTTGTGTGTGTGTGTGCATTGTTAGTGTTGTAACTCAGGGACTGTGCCTATACTCTGCGTCCCTGTACTCATTTGTCAAATGTGGTTTTGGACGCAGCTTGGTTGGGAGGGTTCAGGGTGGCAGCTGGCTAGAGCAGGCATCTTTCTCTCTTTTTCTCACTCTCCCTTTCTTGTCTCCCTAGCTCCCCTGGCCTCTCTAACGTTGTCTCAGTGGGCAGTGTTCTCTGTGTAGCTAATGTTTTTTTGTTTTTTTAAAGCTTGATGCTGTGTACAAGTTTGCTTCCCCTGACTTAGCAAGGCTGGCATTGATCAAGCCAATGAATGAGAGAATGCATTGGCATGCTCCTTTACTGGTTCATGTTGCAAACATATTAGAGTAATAGGTTTAAGAGTATGTATGTATGTATGAGTGTAAAACGTAGGCATTCATTTTGTAGTCTTGAAGATCTGGCAATGCGAGACTAGCCTAAACCTTACCTTAAGTACTGGGGTGGCAGATTAGAAAAGGCTCATATGACGGTTTTTGAACAGTTTTGGAAGAATGTGGTCCAAACAGGGGCATCAGACTTCAGATACAGTATTAGGGGACCACTAAGGTCTATATAAAAGAGACTTCAGATACAGTATTAGGGACCACTAAGGTCTATATAAAAGAGACTTCAGATACAGTATTAGGGACCACTAAGGTCTATATAAAAGAGACTTCAGATACAGTATTAGGGGACCACTAAGGTCTATATAAAAGCATCCAAAAGAAGCATGTCATGGGACCTTTAATAAAAGCAGGCTTTCCACACAAACAAACGTACACGTGTCACTAGTATGAGAAAAAAACAAGATTTTAACTGTGTCGGGCTGGGGTCAGGCTCCAACATAAATATCTTCATGCCTGTCGGCTCGGGCAGAAACATTAGGCCCGATCAGCACTCTAATATGTGCGCCCATGGGCATGCTGGTCTTATAGGGAGGTGTGTTCAAGTGATCGCGCCATTTACCACCAAAAACCTGGTCTAAAGACAGTAACAGCATTTCATTGTTATTTTAACAGCGCATTATTAAAATGTGCCTTGGCTCGTGCACAGCGCATTCACACAACAGCACACAAACATGCTAAAGATTAAAAATAAAAATATTACAATGTGAAATAGTATCATGATATTATATGCTTGTGTGCTTTCACTTTCGCAAGCACAAACAGTTTCAATCAGTTTCTTCTCTTGAAAATCTCTCCTTCCTGCTTAGCAAATCCGCCATTATAATAGCAACGCGCCAAGGTACAAATGTGCCGGGCTTTAAAAGGGAATGGGAGATGACACTCTCATTGGTTTATTGCATGTTATGCCACAACTATGTTTAATGAAAACACAAAGTACAACCTTTTTGAATCATGCGCCTGGTGCACCTTCTTTCCGCCGTCAAACTATCAAAATTAGATTTGTACATGCCCTAAACACACCTGCGCCAGATGCTTCATGCAGTGCGCTTAGATCATTGAAATAGGGCCCAAAGTTTTGCCACCTAAACACATGAGCATTAGCCTGACAAGGCAGCCCCACATCAAGTTTGGTGTTAGGTCTGGGAACTCACCATTGGCAGGGCTCAATCCAAGGAGCGGGATAAACGATTGTCTTTCAAATTCCCTAGGAATAGCGTTACACCCAACCAGAGCAATGCTAGTTGATGGATTCATCTTTCGCCGTATCCGGTCGGCAAAACTCTGAACACACCTTCCTTTTATAAGTTCAGTGCGATTCTTTGTTCTTTCTCAAAGAAAAGCTTAGCTCCAAGTCTTCCAGAGTCACGACCATAGCCGATTCGCCAGTAGCAGCAGCCATCTTCTTTGTTTTCCAGTAGCAGGGAATGTACGTGGAACCGTTGCAACTCTGCCGTCATTATGTTAAGCACGCCCACAAACTCTATACGCAATGTGATTGGCCTGACTACAGTTAGGTTTTTCCAGCTCGCAAGCCAACGGAGAATTGCTAGCCCAAATTGCTGCCACTAGGGTGCGTCTAGATTTCTAGGCTACACAAGCAGATCATTGGTGCAGAAGAGCAGCGTTGAGGACAATACTTGAGGACAAAATCCTTGTCCTGCCTCATGACATTCATTTTCAACAAGTATTTTCTTGTCCCAGGACATTCAGACTATATTTATAAGCAATTTACAAGTATCATTGAAATAGATTCCATGTCCTTGTCTTTGATGGAAACACAAAGAGATGCAAAGAGGGAGATAAAAAGGTAAGAAAAAAGACAGGGAGAAAGGAAGGACAGAATGTAACAGAGCAAACAGACCTAGAATTGGACACAGGGACAGAGGGAGAATGACAAAGTAGCAGATAATCCGGCAAATATAGATGAAGGCGATGGTGATGAAAACTAAATGCCCTAAATCCCTTCCAGAGAGACATTGATTGGTGTAAACATGAGATAAATTAAAGAGAAGAATGGATGATTTAACCAAAGAAAAGAGAGAGAGCGAAAAGGCATGTAAAGAAGTTGTAAGAGCCAAATACAGGACAAAAAAAAAGGAAAAGTGAAAATAATTAAAAAGAAAAAGCAGGAAATGGAAAAAAGACAAGATAAAAGACAGTAGTGAAATACCTATATGCTGGGAAGAGATTTGGATGCAAAAAAAGATAAACAGGAGGGGTATTTAGCACATTTTATCTTTAGGGCTTTGTTCATCAGTCATCTTTATTGAGTTCTGTGAATCCTTCACTTAACCTTAAGAATACAAATGCAATCAGTTTTGACAATAAGTTAAGAATTTCTGGACATGAAGATAATTTGATTGAAGATTATTTTCTACTTGGCCTGCCAGAACTGACGCTGACTCTCAATTTATGCAAAGTTGCAACAATTATGCTTTTATTGTTAATGTTGCTATAGTAAAACCTTTATTTCTTTGTATTTTAGTAAGCATAACCCAGAACACAGTAGTATAAGAAATTGCCATCACCAAACCCACCAGACTCCATTTAAATAAACAATACTTTAAGTATGTATAGGGCATATTTTCACATGTAAATTGGTGAATGAAGGGTTTATTTCAGTCAAACCAGTGGTGATTGTGAAATATGAACCAAGACGACTTTGAATGAAGTGTGTTTTATGATGATAAAATCACTGTTTGTTTAAACGTCTACTGGGTTTGGCGAAAGCAATTTCAGGGCTGTTTCACGATCTTGATGTTGTTTCAGATCTTACTCTTTAACAGAAAGGTCCACCACAGATCATTTTTGTAATGTTGTCACACACTTAGAATAAGAATCCTGAGCCTGTTAGTGGAAAAACAGTTGCATTGCAGCTTGTTTCACCGCTGCGATCTTGCTCTAAACTTCACCAATTTCCAAGATTGTTGTTCCCATTAGTCCACTTACACACAAAATATAGGAAAATAGGGTCAGTGTTTGAATAAAGCTTAAATTACCCTTCAACAAAAGTAATCTGTAATCTGATTACTGTGCTTTCTTTTTGCTGTTATGTGCTAACATTGCTTCCCAGCCTTGTTCACAGCCGTCTCAATAAATGCTCAAGAAGACATGATCAGTGAAGCAGCAAGAGCAAAAAGGAGGAGGGAAAACAGAGACTTTTCTATCCACTAAGATCAAAGCTTGGGCTTGTGTGTTGATAGATTGGACTTATCTCTGTGCTGTTTCTTGTAAGGCCTAAGGGGCTTTTTGGAGATAAGATTTGCCCTCTTCATACATTTTCATAGGGGTCAATAGTGAACAAACAATTTAGAGGGTCAACATCTATACTATTTCATGTGATAACCCCAGGGCTACTACACTGTCAGTCTAAAAGCTTTATGCATCCTAATCACTTGACCAGCCAGGTACTGGGATTTAACTATGACTATTCTGTATACCAAATGTAAAAAGGTAACAGTGGAGTTGAACCTTTTACAGCATCAATGCTGTTCACCCACTGTTCCTGAATCTCTCACAACTTTCATATCTTGTAGACTGTAGTGTGGTATTTTCACTGTCCCAACCATAAATTACAACTTTTGGTCCAAATCCATAGAGTTCTGCTTTATGAAACTAGTTTTACATTAATTCATCATAATTAAATCCTCTTGTTTATTTCTAATGATCAGGCTAAGGTAGACAGATTTACATACAGACTGTGGATGTCAGTCAAAATGTGTTTTTTTTTGTTTTTTACCATTATCAACATAAACATTAGTCATGTCAAAATAAAGCTTCATGAACTTTTAGTAGTATTTCTGAGCCAACTAGATGGCGCTCGCTTGGTTTAAAGAAGAAAGGCTCAAGAAATGGCAATTCAGTGTACTTTCTAAATTGCACTGAATGCAACGTACTAGTACACACAAGTGCAGCCAATTGACTTTTCGTCGACTGTTGTTTCAATCAATGACTCTGGGTGAGATAACCTTCCTGATTTGGCACCATAAGTAACATTTATGTTTATATATATATTGTATAAAGGCCAATTACAACATGTTATAAAGCCTTTGTCAACCAGTGTGTTTTCGCAAAGGGGAGAGTCCGCAATCTCATTAAGGCACTTTGTTGGATCTGAAGGTGGAACTGAAGAATGAAGGTAAATGACTGAGAAGCACTGAATTTTTCAAGACATCTTAACCAAACTGTCCTCAAACCAGGTCCAAAATAACTTGCCTCAAGGGAGCGGGCAAGTTTAATTACACGCCCTGTACCTTCCCATTCTCCACACATTTAGTTCAAGTGCTTTGAGTCTGAAGTGGAATGTGAATGGCAGAGGAGAGCTAGAACGAGAAATAGTACAAAATAAATAAATAAGTAAGTGTAGACAGATGTGACTGAGAGATGGTGTGGTTGTGAGTTCTGTATTATGCAGGTGGCGGTCAGACTTCAGTGAGTTGTGCCCCCCATAACAGATGGTGGACCCACTTATGGCGGGTCCCCGCATGATAATAGTAATACAATTTAAAGATCCTGGATCTTGTTTTGTATCACATGTTCGAAAGAAAAGATAGGAGAGAAAGACCCCAAGATGGTTGAATACATTAGGCTTGAAAAGGTTAAAGCATCTTACAGATGAAGACATTATTCTAAGAGCCTTATTCCTAACCAATGTTGGTGTGTTTATCCAGTTGCACAGTACTTCTTGTAGTTTGGTTAAATTACGTCCTGACTGAAAGTAAAACTGCAAAGATGTTGTGAAAATGTAACATTTTCTCAGTACTTGTGCCTGCACGTTAAGGTTTATGCTCACTTAAATTGTCAATGGATATGGTTGGGTCCATTTCGGACACACAAGTAGATCATCTCACTCATGGCTTGCACATGTGAAATTTCCCCATAAATGTATAGAAATGACTTTTGAAATTGACAGTTGACATTAAATCTTAGTGTGGAGTGAGGACTGGCAGCTGGCAAAGGTGCCAGTTTGCCTCCTGGGCACTGCCAAGGTGCCCCTAAGCAAAGCATCAAACCCCCAAACTGCTCCAGAAAAGCTCTATCATCCTTAAAATGCATGTGTAAACAAAAAATGAGGGATTCACAAAGACACATTGCACATACCAACTGTCTGCTTTGCATTCTATGCACGCTTTTGGTACTTTCGATGCGCTTTGCATTTCAGTTGGTACCCAAAAGTGGTTGTCCCTAAGAATAACAGTGATTTATGTGGTGCATTAAAAACAGTTAACTTAAAAGGAAATAAACCATTTTGACAAATTAATGAAAAAAAGCATTGGACTTTCATCATCTTTAGACACGCTTCGTTGGGACTCTTGTCATCACTTTTTGGCGAACTGGGTCTGGACGTGCGTTTAACTGACATGTGGCACAAGAACGAGACCGTTACGTTTAGGACAATATCATGGTTGGGGTTACAAAATGTATGTTTCAGTGACACACGGGACACAAACCCCGGTCTCTTGGGTGAAAGTCCTGTGTTGTTTTGTCCATCCAACCCCAACCAATCACCTGACGTGGATTTAAAGTCTTTCATACTACTCGCTATCGTTACTGCATCATCTGCTCGACCAGTACGTCCCATAAAGACGCTAAAAGGTGACTGACCAAACGTCGGTACTTTAGAAGATGGGAGTGAGAATGGGTTGGTATGTACAGTTTGTGGAGAGACAGACAGGAGGAGAAATGATAATATCTTTGCCAGACAGTCAGTCAGTTAGTCAGCCAGTGAAGAAGTGCTTGAGTCAGTCAGTCAACCAGCCACACGTTCAGTCTTAACTGTCCAGTTTACAACAGCCTGCTATAAAACACGAGCAGCTGACAACTACAGTCACTTCTGTCTGACACACTCTCGAGTTGCCATGACGTTACAGCAGCAGTCTGCGATGACAACCTCCTTTATCACCTGTTAACAGGAGGTAGAGTTTGTGCGTGTGCACGTGTGTGCACTCTTGATAAAGCAGTGAAGCAAATAGAAGCTGTGTGTCGGTTAGGTGTATGTGTGGGGGATTGTGTCTATAGGTGGTTGTGTGTGTGCGAGTGTGTACGACAGAGACAGACAAGAGTGTGTACGAGAGCTGACAGAGTTCAGGTTGACAGCCTTTGTAATGAAGGAGAAGGTAATTTGTTAGACGGATCCTCCTCTGTGGCCGCCTGCATGTCTCCCTCTGTTCATCCTTCTTTCCATCGCTCTCCCTCCATCGCATCTTCTGTAAATCTCTCACAAGCACTCTTTCTTTCCCACTTACCCTCCATCTCTCTCCATCCCTCTTGTCTAATGCTGCTACTCCTCCTCTATCCCTCTCTTCCTTCTCCCTTGCCCAGCTCGGGCCCTCATCTATCAGGCCTAATGATTAAGCTGCTGCCCTGCTTATCTGAGGCACTGCTTCATATTTCCCAGAGCTGAAACCAGCTTTAGCGGAGCGGGAGTAGAGCAGCTGAGCAAACTGAGGCATATCCTTCATACCAGTAGAAGTACTTTGATTAATAAAAGATTAAATTAGGCTCCTTTATTAAAACGTGTGTACAAAACCAGGGCTTAAGCGAGGAAGGGGAGTTTTTTTTTTTTTAACAGATTTTCACTCAACCAGTGTAGGATTTGTTCCTCTAACCAACATCAGTATTGATGTGTGTGTGTTTTGTATGTAGATACCATATATTTTTTTCTATCTATCCGCCAAAAGTATGTGCTACAAAAGCTGACCCTCAAGACACAACCTTGTACCTATGGTCAGGCAAAGCCTAGCAGCCATACACTTCACATATTACTCGACCTCTCGGTCAGACCTTTTAGTGCAATTGCAAAAGAAACATTCATAGTTTCAACCGTGTAGGCCCACTCACACGTTTGTACTTTATAATGTCCATCTACAATAGTTGGGCTAACTTGCTCCTGACAAAACAAGAACAATCTTAATTCACGTCTTCTACATGGAGCGTGCGGACTTTATGGGACATGTAGTTTTAGCCTCAGTCTTTTAGCAGCATGGGGGGGCACATTTAAAACTTTTTCACGGGATAACCTTTTGTTCAAAGTCAGTTGGAAACAAAGACTCGGCTGGAAACCGTTTTCAACAAACGGATGGTGTTGTGGAGGCTATCCTATAAGCCTCGGTATGGATGGCATGGTGTTCTCAACGCGTAGCAAAAATGATCTTGAGTCCAGGCATTGATTGTCTTTGGGTGGTGTTCCCGTTTATTATAAAAGTAGAAAAAGGGTCACTTCACGTACAACAGTACTTCACCTAGTGCTAGTTAATAAAATGTTGCGGCGTGTTCACGACTACGGTAAGAACCGTGTGTTCCCCGCCATCCACACCTTTCCTCATTAATTATCGCACCTGTAAATATACCTTATTCCCAGTGACGTACCACACCCAGTGCAATACTCCCCCAAGTGGCTAAAATAAATAACTAAATTAACCTAACTAAAAAGGTGGATAGAAATGGCTCCTACAGGTGTCATGGTTGTATGTTTCTGTTTCCTGTTTTATTTTGAAGTCTCTGTTTTCACCCTTGTCTTGTCTAGTTTTACTTCCTGTCTTTAGTTTTGCCCTTGTGATTGTCTTATGTGTTTCACCTGTTTCCCCAATCTAGCGTCACCTGTTCCTTATTTTCTCATTACCTTGTGTATTTAGTCTCTGTTCTGTCTTTGTCAAATTATTATGTTCTGTTTATGGTGTTCCTTGTGAGAGTGTGTGCCATTATCCCTTTTGGTTTTGGTGTTCCTGGTATTTTGTTACTCCTGTTCCAGTCTCTGGCTTCTGCCTGTACCTGCTTGTTACTCTGCCCGCTGTAATCAGGACACCTTTCATTTGGTATGGACTGTGATTTATTAAATCTTCTGGCAAGCCTAAGCTACCTGTCAGTCTCTGTATTTGGGTCCTACGTCCTCTGAAGACATAACAAATGGAGCTTGCTTGCTACAGTCGATCAAATCAGCTAACGACAGTCGTCATTTGGGCTTACAAAGACAACAGTCACTGGATAGAAATGAGAATTGTGCCTTTCTTTACTTCTCTGTCAAGGCAAGGACGTATTTTTAAAAAGATAAATAAAAATAAAGCAGCAGTGGCAGATATCCCATTAGACACCACATTGTGGACGTCAGCTGTCTTGTTACTTTATTAGGATTCCCTAGTTTAAGCTTTGGGACAGCCATTGACTTAATCAGATGCCGTTTCCAGGGTATATCACTGAATGGAAGAACAGCATGGTCTCTTAATCTCCTCTTAAATGTCATGCATAATATCAGGTGCAACATTTTGATGGAATGATAAGAACTGATTATTTAGATTTTTAGACCAACATGATTGATCATTGAAAAATGTGTATTTGCAATGCATCCTTTTGCACACAACACTAGCTGCAAACACTGTTTGCTGATCACTCCCTGTGTATCCTAGTACAAAATTATAGCCCACATTATTACCCCAACAAGAGAGAGTGGTCATTCTGAATACTGTCGACCTCCAGATCTTTTAGCACCTCAACGTTTCAGGATGATATTATTTCCATTCCTTTATGCTTAATGACTCTTGTAGACTGCAGCCAAAACACACAACTGAAAGTTTAGAGTTCAGTGAAGTATGATGCCAAACAGGTGTTTGTGTCTTAGAACCAAGTGGATTGAGTGTTTCACAGTTACTATTGTACGAGACAAGTGGAATTGCCAAGCTCTTAGAGAAATTGTCTTTTGACCTACTATATGCCTGAATTCTTGCAGTCCATCAGCCTTTATTACAGTTTGCTACTCATATATCTCCTGTAGAGTACCAGGAGTTCTAAAGACCCTAACAGGGATGTGTTTCATAGCCCTAGCACCAGTGTTTGTCTGTTGCACAAAAGAATTGTCTGTGAAATGACAGAAATGTATGACACGTATAATCTATACAATAACCTAGTATTACTTTAGAAATTATGGCTTCATTGAATTTCCTTAATGTCAATATGTAAGTGGAGGAGACCCTTATTAAATTATTAAATTGTTAATGTGACTATGATAAAAAAGAAAGATATTGAGGAAAAACATACAGTATACAGTAGTATTTCAAAAATCAAATAAAAGAGGGATCTGCAATGACAGTTGTTTATTAATATGGTTCTATAATAAAATGTATTAATTGAAAAAAATTTAAAGCTGTAATATCACTCTGGAACACATTGAGTTATGCAAGGTGTTTATAGTGTAGAGAAATTGTCTTTGGCAGAATACAATTATCTGCCGAATAAAAATGAGCTGCAGGCAATACTGGCCGACAGCTGTTGCCAGAGGATACTCAACGTTTCTAATCAGATCAGAATGAAACATGTCATTCCAACAAGCATTGGAAATGTTTTAATGTTTGCTCTCTGACAAAACTTCTGTTTGACATGTATCGCTGGCTGTTTTCATTCTCATCATCCATAACCTAGCATGCTCGGAAGCGTACACTCACTTTTGGTGGTGACACGGGCTGCAATAATGGCAGAACTGGTCTACATGTAGTGAGTTGCACTGATGTGAAAATTACAACAACAAAAAACTAGTCTATATCCACGCGGATCCACTTCTGGGATTGCTCCGGTGCTGCCAGAAATTCCCAAAAATGTTGGGAGGGTATTTAGTGAATTAAGTTTCATGCACACCTCAAAGTACTTAACAATGGGGGGGTCACATTGGGAAATGATGAAAAAAAGCAGAATAAAAATAAAGAATAATAAATACGAGCAGTCTTTAAACTAAAGTGTATAATGCATGTTGACAAGTACTGTGAAACTTATAAGCTACTAAAAGAATTGTCTATAGGCCTATACATGACGTTTCACTTCCAGGATTGTTCGGGTGCCGCTGGAAATTCCGCCGAATGTCCCCATATTTAGGCCGGGTGTCCGTTACCTTGGGCTTTCTTGGTGTTGTAATTCAAAACTCTGGTTGATTTCTGAAGACTATGGTTAACTGCTCCTCAGATCTCTTCTGGGTAAAACCAGACAGCTAGCTAGACTATCTGTCCAATCTGAGTTTTCAGTTGACAACTAAAACTAGTTTTGAACGCACATGTTCCATAAAAACAAGTTCCTTCCTGAGACTATTTTGCAGCGGCACCGTGACGCCAAGACGATTGTGACTGGTGTAATAAAATGCCGTTAACCAGGGCACGTTTTTCTCCCATCCCAGAATGCTGTGTGGCCTATCCAGACCATCCTTTGCAGCGCTGTGGAGGTAGGTCTGGCAATGCGAGACTACCAAAAAGCCAAACATCACCATCATCATTGTGCATCTCCACTAATGACCCCTCCCCAAACCACACTGGCAGTACCTTGTATCATCAACGGCACAAATAGACATTTGGAAAAAACAGAGAAATGGGTTAAAATATCCAATTTATTTCCGCCTTGACTAATTAAAAAACTGGATCTATAAACTGGTTTTCCAATTTTCTGTTTTTACTCAGAGGATGAGAAATGCAGAAAATTACAAAATTGTGTCTGGACTCCAATTATTCAATACGGCAATAACATTCTCTCCCTGGTTCTGCCTAAAATTGGATATTTGAACCCTTTTTTCTGTTTTTTCACGTGTCCATTTGTACTTAGAAAATTGAACAGGATCCACATTGTCCACCTGTATCACCTATGAGAGACAAAACATTAGTTAGCTAGTTTGCGTCACAAGCCAATTCATTAAGCAGGAAAAATACCAATGACTCACACTACAACTGTAATGTTCCCCACTTGGATTCCGAAGCGGACACAAAGCAGAGGTCTAATTAACTCAGGCAGGTTTATTACAAAAATAGCATGTGCCAAAAATGATTAGCAAAAAGTAGGATATCAGACAAAGGACACAAAAGGCACGGAATTGTAATCTCACAGGACTATAACAGTTTTAGCCGTAGCGTTGTAACCACAGAGGTGAACGGATGAATTGGCCAAGACTGAGCAGGTTGATTTCCGGGATGAGCTTCAGGTGTGAGATGCTGCCGGAGATCGGGTGAGGAGGACGAGGGAAGCTTAAGAGCCACTCCCACAAACACACACAACATTACATGACAGACAGAAACAGCAGGGAGGGGAAACCGAGGAAACAAGAGTACAGAGGGAGTGGCACAACCAGATCATGACAACAACGAGTAGCATCTCAACTTGCCTGGAGAGATGTGAGCTATGGTAGTTCATTTTAGTGAATTCATTTCTTTGGCGTTAAAGACACCTTGACAAACATTCCCAAGCGGTAAAAGCACTGCACCATTATTGTGAATGAAGGAAACAGTCACTTGTAATGACATTACATGTACAGTACATGTTAACAATTAAACATTACTTGCGGCAGTGACATAACCAGTACTCCATACAGCCAACGCAATGCCAAGATCTCTGACCCAGTTCACTTTTAATGCCAATCATGTCCTCATTTACTGTAGTTCCTACCTGTGACATGCTAATCTTTACTGGCACTGCTGCACTTTTGACGAAACAATGGTGCATTGGGAAGTGCTGCAGTGCACAGGGTGTGGACAGCATGCAGTAGCTGCTGGATGGCCCCAGTGCAAGTATTATTTTTAGCCTGGGTATAGTTACTTCTGTGTTCGAACCTATAAGCTTTACTTTACTGCACTCAAGACTGTACTTTGTTACATTTAAACCTCTTGAAAGTCTCGCTCCTTAACCGACCGACCGTCTCCGTTTCCCCTGGACTTCTCGAGAGCTCCAAAGATCCACTCTGTCGGCTCTCCATTTTGCTCGTGTTAATTATTTTACAGAGTAGAGCTGCGTTGATGCCAGAAGATGTCTTTCTTTCTCTCTCTCTTTGCATGAGTACTGTGAGCCCCGTCTTAACTTACTCCCGATCTGCTCTCTCGTTCTATTAGTCACTCTGGCAATCTGCCCTGCAGTGGTGTTACAAGTCCCACTAAAGTCAATTAAAAGAGCCAAAAACAAATTTATGATTTGGCAAAATGACACTTAAATTGGAATTGTTAGAAGATGTATGCGAATCTAAACCCTGCTTATAGGCTCATGCTTTTCTCCCGCGCCTCAGGGTGGATGCAGAAGAGCATATGCCCACTAATGCCCAAAAAGATGTGTAGTAATATCAGCATACATGCACACAAACACACAGAAGTAAAGGGAGCTCATTAAGGCACACAAAACAGACTGACTTGTGGCTGTGTGTGCTCTTTTCAACACACACACACACACTCACTCACATGCTGTAGACTAAGCTGGCAGGTATAGCGCTCTAACTTCTAAACCCCACGTCTGATAAAATATTAAACCAAAACATAATGCATAACTTTACTCCAGTAGTGTCAAGGAACCCCATTGGATGAACACACAGCAAAACAGCCCAAGGCTTCTCTACTGCAATAACGCAAGTGTGCTAGTTTTTTTTTTTTTTTGTTACCTTCTTGTTTTTTTTATTCTCTTCACACTTTTCTTTCTGCTTTCCCTTCTTAACATTGCTCTCTTCCAGCAGTTTCTTCCATTTTTCCTTCTTACAGTGGCTACTGTGTCCCTGACTTCTCTAACAGTGCTGAAGAAGCAGAGGATAAAAAATCGATCGACATTACCATGTAATCAATAAACTGACATGAAAATGTGATGCCGCTGCTCCCGGGGCGCTACTGATGGAGAGGAGTTAGCTGTTTGAGTGGGAAGGGAAACGCCTCGGGGACCCAAAGATACAGGCAAACAAGCAGCGAGACGCCCGGCTATAGGCTGTATGGGTAGAGGCAGTGGTGTGTGCTGTTCTTTAGAAATAAGCATTTCTACTGGGAGTCAAAAAGAGGAGTTATCAGGCTCAGATGATTGACAGGCAGGGAGAAGTAAGGTTTCCATTGTGTTTGCTGGGAATCGAAGATGAATGGGAACAAGAACTCTCTCCCCCGAGACTCGATTTGGGTGCAAGGATTGTGTGTGTGTGGGGGTGCGTGTCTTCTTACTGCCTCCATTGCTGTCACATCCAATCACAGCCCATCAAACCGACTGAAGCTGAGTTGACAGAACTGTTTAATAAACACTTACAACCCTAGACACACACAAAGGTAGAAAGCTTTAAAGAGAACCCCAACACCCTTCTCCATCAGCCCTTCTTAGTTATGTAGTAATGATTGGAGGTATATATATATATATATATATGTGTGTGTGTATGTAAAAATATATACGTATGTAAAAATGATACCTTCTCGCTTCAATTTTTGGGGAATTTTGAATAATGGTGATTTTTTTATATCCTGAATATGCGACGAGTGAATATGAAATAAGTGAAGGAAGACTAAATTAAAGAGTAAATTATGCAGTCAAAGTGCAAATTATTAGAAAACAATATTGTGCAAATTGGCAAATGCTGTAATGTAAATCTTTTATTCTTTTTTTTCAGTTGTATAGTGTGCCTTGTAAAGAAAATACAATCATACACCTTTTTATTTTTTGCGACCTGTTAAAAGGCCGGCAGCTGTTTCTTTATCATTGATTAGACCTCTGCTCAGGTTTAATGGGGGGGGTGTTATGCTATGAATTATATCAGGTCAAATTTAATGCAATGACGATGAAAGTTGTCCCACCCAAATCCATGTTTTGTATTTTTTTGTATTTTTTTTTTTACATTTTAGTAAAAAAAAAAAGTTTCTGTCTTTTGCTTTGTGTATTTTTGAGACTGTCCTTCCCCGAACTACAACCCCAGGACATTCACCAAGGAAATTGGTGTTTGTGTCCCGTTTGAAGATAAAAGTAAACGGCGAGTTTGCATAAGAAACGGAACTGTCCCGTTCTACGTTACATGTGTAATTATGTAATGTGCGTATGCATGCCAGTGAAGTAACTTTAATTTAAAAAAAAAGAGCACAATCCTTTTCTAAACTCAACAAAGTTTTTTTTCCTAAACCTAACCAAACTGCAACCGTTCCAAACCATTTGAAGCCGTGATTGAAAGCCCCATTTTTCATCTTTGAGCCAATACATTTCCTTCTTCAGATAATAGATTAAAATTCACAGTGTTGAAGAACGATCTGATCCGGCAACAAGTAAAAACAGCTGCGTGGTTGGACCAAGGCTGTGTAGGGATATAATCCAAACATGAAGGCTATGTTCACACTTTACATTAGATTAGATTAGATTAGATTCAACTTTATTGTCATTACACATGTACAGGTACAGGGCAATGAAATGCAGTTTGGGTCTAACCAGAAGTGCAATAGCAGTAAGTGCAGGATATATACAATGGTTTCATAAGTGCATAAGTGAATAAATATAGAAATGAATAATATTCTAAACAGAATTTTACAGATGAGTTTGTCCTATGAATATAAAAATATACATAACAAGTATTGTGAGCAAGATTTACAGCTGGATATGTACTGAATATAATATACAGGTGGATATTACTATAAGTAGAAATTTTACAGATGTGTACAATGAACATAACATACTAATGGTTTACAGAGTTTACAGGTGAACATGTACTATTAATATATATACAGGCGGCTATTATTATAGACAGAATTTTTACAGATAGATTTAAGTTAGGCTAAAATGAGCAGTATAACAATGATTTAAGGTGGTACAAAAAAAGTTTGGGCAGAAGCTATCCGAATTAAAGTGCAGTGGAAAGTAATTGCATATTACAGTTAAAATACGATATTGCAGATGTATATGTAAACAATTGGTACTGTAAATAAACAGTCAGCAGTGCAAATTGAAATGTAAGTACTGCAAAAAGGTAAGTAGTGCAAAAAGATGCAGATATAAACAGTTGTTACTGTAGTAACAGTCAGCAGTGCAGGTGGACATTATAATATTGCAGATAAAAAAAAGAGGAGAGTCTATCAGTATATGAGGGGAGTGGGATCAGTGAGGATTGGAGTTCAATAGAGAGACAGCTCTGGGGAAAAAACTGTTCTTTAGTCTGCTGGTCCTGGTCACCTGAACCGCCTGCCGGAGGGGGTCTTTTTTTTAAAGCTGCAAGCGTCTGTTTTACATTATAATCCTATGGTGTACGCCGTGGTTTCAACAAAGGCCTGAGCGCCTTTTTAAACGCCACCGCCAACTTCTTTTTTGCGGCTCGGAGTGTCTTTTTGAAGTTATAAAAAGTTCAAGTTCTCTGAAAAAAAGGCACCCTACATCAAGCGCTTTTTTTGACAGCGGACCAATGATAAACAGAGTAGCCAGATCTGTCGTTTCCATAACAACAAGAAAAAACGGAGTCGGAGCACAGCAAGTTTTATGCCAATGCGGTATGACCGGGTGCGTCCTGTACAGGGAACTTGCTTTGTATTATAATAGCAGCACCGCTCTCTCTCTCTCTCTCTCTCTCTCTCTCTCTCTCTCTCTCTCTCTCTCTCTCTCTCTCTCTCTTTTCTTTCTCTAGCTCGCACCACCGCTAAGTTTTTATCTAACGTTAGCACCGGTCCGTATAGCGCTCTAGCTAGGATACTGCAGCATTAGCTGTTGTTATAGCAACACAAAACGCTCTTGGCTGCTTTTTCGAATAACAACACTGCGGGCATTATTTTCCACTACAAAAGTGCCCTAGACCACTTTTTCTTGTCAAAAAAGACGCCAAGTACGAAACATAGCCTTAGTTGATATATTTTCAATTGTAAGTGATTATTTCTGATTAAATGCTTGTGTTGCTGCACATGTTTAAATTGTGTTTATCTCTTTGTTGTGTACCACATGATGTTTTAGTAGTGCATAACTAACACAGTATCAGCCACTTCTGGTACAATAAAGCAGTAGATCTAGCAGTCAGTACATTTGTTAGCATTGACAAGTGTTAATGCCAAGTGTTATGTAGAGCAAATGATCCACCAGGGACACAAGGGTGATTTTGTTGTCTGTGTTCTCATCACTTGGAAACTGGGACAGTCTCTCAAAGACTGCAGTATTCTTCACTTCCTTTTGCAGTGCATACTTCAATTGACTCTGCATCGCTCTTTGAGTTAGCAGGAGCGCCATATGTTTCATGGGAAAACGTTTTGATTCTTTTGATGGCACTCGCCACTCTTTCTTTCCTCTGATGTTTTTTTTCTGCCATTCCCCTTTCTCCACCTTTTTTTTCTCTCATTTCTCAGGACGTCTTCTGCCTCTGCTTTTGTCCTTTGTCTTTCCTACCATTATCCTTACACCCTGCCCTCTTCTTTTATTTTTATCTTCGTGTCTTCTTCCATCTCCCGTCTCTCTCATTAATTTACCATGCCTTTTCCTTATGTCGCCCTGTTTACTTCCTCCTCATCCCCCTGCTTTCTTTTCCCCCTGCTTTTCTTTTCAGGTCAGGGAATTCCTGTATTACAGACACCCGCCTTTACACACTTTACAACAGTGGCAGATTAAGGGACATGAATATTCATATGGTGCCCTATGTGCTGTACATACTACACACTCTGTCCAGTTAGTGTACTTTCCCTCTGTCAGTGTCTGTGATGTCTGTGCAAAATAACAGGAGTAGTTGTTTGAATGCGACGTGTAAGGATCCTGCGTAGATTGATTTATTCAGACAGACCTGCTATTGTTTTGCTGACAAACAAATCCAAACCCGGTGAGACCGGCTTTTATACAAACACAGCAATATGGAACCACTTGGCCTGGAAACGGTGCGGTGAGAATCAAGGTTGAGTGACTTAGCGAAGGGCACAGCAGCAATTCAGCACCTGGTTGAAAACTATGGACATCCACTTTCCACAAAGTACAGACACACACACCGTAGACATGTATTCTGCACACTGCAAATGTCAGTGTGTGTGTGTATGTGTGGGGTGTGTGTGTGTTTTTAAGGTCAACAAAAGGTTGAATTTAAATTTTGCAAGAGAAAAGAAGTTAAGTCACACAAAGCGCATAAATGACCACTGCAGACTTGTTTGATGGGATGTGTGATGGTGGATGTGTGACTAGACTAGATTAGAATGGTAATAACTCTGAATTGCTTTGCAATTGTTTTTGCTATTTTGTCATGAAGAAATAGAATAAGTAAAGATACGGTGGCATGCACATGTGTCGTTTTTCTAGGCGTTCTAGTTTCTTTTATAATGGTGATCTATGGGGAAAATGCTTTTTTGGCTGCACGGGGGTTTTTGTTCCAGTGAAATTGGTTCCATTAGCACAACTAATACATCCAGGTATATAACTCATATAGCAAGTGATATTAGTATGGAGAGTCCAAATGAGAAACCAGAGCTAAAGAGCCTCTCGTGTCATTCAGATTTATCGTTTGAGAGTATTGTGTTTTTGCTTGAAATAACGGTGATACAGAAGAAAAACTGTGCCAACATTGTTCAATCAAAATTTGGGTGTGTTTCCGGAGGCACAATCAGTCAAACATGCTTAAACGTTTGTAACGCCCCAATGCTTCTTTTCCAATTACCTTTTATGTAAATACACTTTTTCACTTGCTTCTCAGATGCAAAACAATCCAAGTCAAATAGCTAAATGCTTGAAGTTCTGTAAATTCAACCTCACTAACCTTTGCTCCTCCTGAGATTTATGCAATCTTCCTTTACATCAGTGGTTCCTAAACTGGGGGGCCCGGAGTTACTGAGGGGGGGGGGAATTCAGCTGCAAAGGATGGACAAGTTTGTAAAAAAGTCTGCCAGGTAAACATAACGCAAAGAATTTAATCTAAGGAGCTAACTTTCAATATCTCCGTCAAATCACGTTGGGTCTCGTTGATTGTCAAGAAAAACAGCTGATTGTTGCACACCTCTCTCCCTCTCTTCCTCGCTCCCTCTCTCCCTCTCTCCCTCTCTCCCTCTCTCCCTCTCTTGCTCCTTCACGCAGAAACAGCTCATCATAATTCAATTGGAAATATTTGTATCTTCAAAAGGTCGGCCATGCAGAAAAAGTTTGGAAACCATGCATATATACAGAATAAAAAGGTGTCCTTCACACTGCCATGAAAAGTGCACTTTAGATGAGTGGAAAACTGAGATTTGTGCTTGTCAAATGATGAATAACACAAATGTAAATAGTAAATCTTACCCTCAGAGAAAGCTGTCTCTCACTGTACTGTACAGTGCATTCTCCTGTTTTTTGTAATAAAGACAAGCTACAAAACTATCTGTCAAGCTGCTGCTGATCTAAATGTGTCTATATTGGTTTTTGACCCCTCATGAAGCACACACACACACACACACACGACCATCTGCTGCTGTAATGAGCATGGCTGAGTGCCACCATTTGCTGTATCAATCTTCCAGGCTACATATGTCATGCAATGCCATGCGGAGACAGGAGGCAAGGGTGTGTGCGCGTCTGTGTGTCTGTGTGTGTGTGTGTGTGTGTGTGTGTGTGTGTGTGTGTGTGTGTGTGTGTGTGTGTGTGTGTGTGTGTGTGTGTGTGTGTGTGTGTGTGTGTGTTAATCTGAGGGTTCTCATTCACTTCTTTCAAATATGCCACGCTCTATGATCTAACAAGGCCTCAAGCAGATAAAAAACACAAGCTGAAGCAAAGGCACTCCGTGCCACATCCTTAATTTCTCCTCCAGCACATGAGCTCAGTTTGAATTGTTTTAATTTATTTTTTCCTGGAAATGTGTTCAACGATATGAAAATAAATGCCCAACATAGATATTGTCCTTTGGATAATTTTAGTTTTTGGTACCAAGGTTTTTTTTGACATTATAATTATCCTAATCAAGATAATCTCTAAGATCATGAGTGGACGACCTGGTCACACGCCAGTTTGCGAAATGGTCACGTTATTTTGATTTATTGATTCCTGTGCATGTCACGATTTCCTGGCTTATTACGTGTTCAGGTCACAATTTTTGAACATGACCATTTCACGAACTGCCATGATACTGGGCTGCTCTGGGGGACGCAACAATAGGGAAATGAAACGCCACATGCAGGACACAACAATGGGACGGTCGTGGTTAGGACAAAAAGAACGGGGAAAGGAACCGTCACACACAGGACACGCCGACAACACCGGGACAGGTGTGGTTAGGACGAGAATAACGCGGAAAGGAACTTTAACACGTGGGACACGATCCCCGGTCTCCAGGGGGGGGGAAGTCCTGCGTTGTTTGACCCATCTACCACCCAGTCCAACCTCCCTGCGTGGATTTTCAGCTTTTCAATTCCACTCGCTACCATAATTGTCAAGTAATAGGCTTCCTATTGAAATACATTACTTCAAAATTCGTAATCGACACACAAAAATAATTAAATTAACATGACCTGCACAGGAATCAATTGATAAAATAACGTGACCATTTCACAAACCGCCATGGGACCGGGCTGGATTGTAATACCTAACAGCTTTGATGTTTTCAGATCCATCTGTATTTCTAACACTCCAATGTGCGTATTGGAAGTTTAACTCTGTTTATCCAATTAAAGCTTTCCCAATTGTGTATGATCATAATTGCTTGTTTCTGGGAGAAAGAATTTCTCTTTGATGCTGTTCTGTGTCAGTAAAATCACGACACACACACACACACACACACACACACACATGCATTATGTTTGGAGAGAAGTACTGCCGATGGGACCATCTGTTATTAAAGCTCAGGCTCGTTGAAGCAGGGAAAAGATGTCTTCCAGAAAACAGCTCATTGCATGTCTTGTGTCTCTAAATATTACTCCTGGCGCTGGCCCTGGCTTCTGGCTGTGTGTGAGTTATTGCATGTTATTGTTAGTGATGTTAGCATGAGGGTTTGTATTTATGAGTATAAAGAGGCTTTCTCAGAATTCCTCATGATCACAGCAACCATATCTGGGAACATCATGAATTGCAGTAAAGAATTGGCTGTACAAATAAGGTTTTGAAGGCAACATCCTCATATCTAAACGACAAATTAGGTTGGTCGCCCAATGACTCCCAGAATGACATTTAAGACTGTTCTGTTTTAATCATGTGATCGTTTTATATAACGTAATGACCATCCTTTTAAACATACAGTTAATCCTGCTGTTGCGTGGGTTTTCCCCCTTTCTGGTCTACGTACATATCCCCGGTGGGGACATAAGGTATCCCCCCCCTCAAAGTAATCAATGCTACTTCCCCAATAGACCATTTTATATCTAAAATAGAAGTATTTTAAACTAAGAAAAGTGCTATATGGTTCTATAGTACCATAAAACAATAAAAAATCTGAGCATCAGTTGCTGGTTGTATTTAGCGCAGCGTCTACAGTGACTGTTGCTGCAGGCACCGCCAGATGACGGCCCATTCATGGGCCGTGGTAGTGGAGCTAAGCTAGAAAAAGTGAACGTCATGCAGCGACGCCAGTTAAGTTTAGGCACCAAAAAAAGATTGTGATTTGAATTAATTCATTTTTTAAATCAAAAACACTCCCAAGGTTGAATGAGCATTTCCTGTGTGAAAGCACTTTTCTTTGGCCAGGAAGTCAAAGCGTTGTGTTTTATGTTGACACCACGTTGTGCTATTTCATTGTCAGATTATTTTTTATGAATATTGAACGTCATAAATAAGTGGTTTTGGCATGGCTGGCCAAGTGGCACTATATCCATGGTATTGGAAGGGAATTTAATTCTTGCTTGTTTGTTTGTTTTATGATCAAAAAACATCCCGCCCCCCTGTTTTTTTTTTTATTTATTTTTTTTACAAAAAGCACCCTGCATTTAATTTTGTGATTCGGAATATCATGAATTGGCATAAAATGAGTCAATTCAAACTAATAAAATGAGGATGTAACTGTGTCACGGGTTAAGGTCCGTAAAAGTCAGTTCATTGTAAAAAGTGACCGTTGACTTTTGGATTCACCCATCCGACATCCCAACCTGCCTGCTCACGCGGAATGTGGTGCTCTTTTACTTTTTGGGCTCTCTAATTTTTTGGGGGATTTTTCCCTTTATTTGATAATGACAGTGCCTAGACAGGAAAGGTGGGAGAGAAAGAGAGAGGGGATGACGAGCAGCAAAAGGCCACATGTTGGATTTGAACCCACTCTTACTGGGTTAGCTAGAGGCCGCCCCGGAATCTGGCGCTCTTATACTTTGTCACTTTGCTTCTTCCTTTGCTCCTGCGATAATTACTACAGCCGCGAGAGGTTGCCGCCTATTAGCAAACATAAATATGGGTTGTTATGGCTCATAAATATGGGAAATGGACACTGTGTCAGATTAGCCAGATTAAAGTTAATTTCTTATAGCCACAATCTGTGTGTTTTGTCGTACAACAGAAAACTCAGATTGGACAGATAGTCTAGCTAGCTGTCTGGATTTACCCTGCAGAGATCTGAGGAGCAGTTAACCATAGTCCTCAGAAATCCACCGGAGGTTAGAATTCTAACACAAAGAAAGTGGAAAGTGTCGAAAGGAAATGGGGCGTTTTGGATATAGACTACCACAGTTTAAACACATCTACAAGGCTTGTATTAACAGTTATTCAAGCTAAAGCCACTTTTGTTAATTATTAGAAAAACAGAAAGATCCCATTAAAAATCAGTTCAAGTTGGGGGGCTGCTACTAGAATGTTTCCTTCCTTTGTTACCTCCCACAGATTCAAGGGACATTTTCTTGAAACAATAAGAGACTGTCTACCCTGCCTACTTTTCTGTAGCAAATGTAATTACCCGTTTTGCTATAAACACGCTTGGACTTTGAACTGTGAGTGCAGCTGCTCTCTGGCACAGGAGTGAGGACTGCTCCTGGCCCATGTCTCATTGTGACAACAGCAGCGTAGCTGCCAGCTAAACCCAAGTTCACCTCCAGCCCACAGAATATTTTATTCCTTCTGTTCCAAAGCCCTGCGCTGACTTCATACCTGCTGCGATCACAGTGGGTTCCTGTTGGAGAAAAACCACAGATCTCTTTGTCCCCTCGGCTGTCTGATGGTAGCGTCACGGGGACTTTGGAGAAGCGGGGCGTCGAGTCGCCTCTCAAAAGCTGATGGAAACCTTTTAAATTGACCTTTGTCGATCTGAAATGAAGACCGATTCAGCAACTGCATGGCTTATTTCTAGCTTAAAATGTTTTCAGAAACACAATTTGGTGAACTGTTTTTGCAAAAAAAACAAAAGATTGTATTCTAAACGTCATTATGGTCGGTTTTAAAGTTCGGGAGCAGCATGTCCCACGTGACTCCTTCGTCCAATCAGCTGCAGACGAAACATGTAGAGAGAGACGGACAGACAAAATGGTGACACACACACACACACACAGGATAAACACCATTAATAACACACCTCCATGTCTTTCTCCTGACAGTTCATGACAGTTCACCAAAACCTTGGCTAGATATTGCTGTAACTTTAAGATGTAACCTTTACTCACACGTACACATGAGTCCACACATCCTCATTTTATCTATATTCTTGTAATTAATTTTATGCTTTTGTTTTATTTAGTCTACCTTGTGCTTTTTTTAGATTCAGTGCTAATTAATACTTGCTAATTCAATTTTGTAGATTTTATGACTCTTGTCATTGTAATAGCGTATTATACTTTTTTTTATTCCCTTCCTTGTTCCTTATAGAAGAGATTCCTTCTATATATCTATATATATATAAGGGGTTTTCTTAATCTCACCTGCTCAATTTGTTTTAAATTTTTTTTAATGTTCTTATTGTGTTTCTGTTCCCTTGATTTTATTGTGCAAATAAATAAATGAATTCAGATAAAGGTTGGGGTACGTCTGAAGGTAAAAGTCTTTCTACCTGTTCCAAAAGGGAAATACAAAACTAATTTGGACCTAATGGCTAAAATTGTGATAATATAATAAAACCTGTCCACGAAGTGTGCAATGCTCAGTACATCCAGTTTAGCTGTGGCCAGCAGCTCTATAGCTCACTCTGTCAGGCAGTCAACAAATATTTCCCCACCTTTTGGTTGCACAGTTTTTGCCCTAAGAGGCTGAAATTTGGCATGGAGGTCAAGTCTATAGCTGCTCCTCATGGCCTTTTTTTGAAATCTCCTCGACTCCTCGGCTGAACCGGGTGTTGTCCTTCCTTGGTGAAGGCTGTCTCAAGCTCTTCATTTAGAGGAATCATCAAAAGCTATAGGTGAGGATGCACAAGAGCAGCCTTCCCAGAAGCTGGGCAGCTGAAGGAGTTGCTAACTCCGCCCAAACAGCTGACGAATTAATGTGACGCTTCAGAGTAAAGGACATGTCATCCTTCTGAAATCACATTTGCTCGGTGCCTCTCCTCTGATGATTTCCTCGCGTCTCTCCTGTGTTTCCTCGGTGGGAGGGATGCGAGGAAGTGAGACAAGTGCAGGAGTCGAGAAGGCAATTTAAGCAACATGAGAAGCACATTATATTAATGTGTGTGTGTGTGTGTGTGTGTGTGTGTGTGTGTGTAGGCATAAATGTGTGGATGCACGCTTCACACAGTGGCCACAGCTATTAGGATTTAGTGCTTGTTTTCCTCTAGTTTTACAGCTGTTTCTTTTGAGAGGGTTTGTGTATGAAAAAAAGTTGGTCCCCGAGTGTGTCACCGAAATCCCAGCACAGCTAAGCGCTGTCCCAGGGGGGCTTGGACTTACTTTCAGTCAGGTTGCCTAAAGATGATGCCATTAAAGTCACCTAAGAAATGTAGGAAAATTCAGCATGCTGATATAGCTCTGAGATATTAACCATGAAAACAAATTGCATCTCAAACATTATAATGGATTGGAAAATAAAATGTTTGGGTGATGAGGATAATGATTGTCTTTTACACAATTAATCACACTTGCATTTTCCACTTTAAGCTCCTCTGTCTCCAGTTGTTGCTTCTGAAAATCCATACGGATTGACAGCTGTTGAAAGGTCCCATACTATAATTACACCAAGTGCTTATTTTTCTTTCTTTGTAACTGTTGAAATAGCTTTACATAGACTGTCACCCAGTAACCAATTGGCAGGAACAGCTTGAATTAACGCAACACAGGATCAATTGTATAGACCTTTTTTAATAGAATTCCATTGCTTGGCAACAGTTTGAGTCCTTATCTTCCTGTCAGCAGATGCCATTTATATACACTGCAACCAAGAATTTTAGCAAGATATACACAGAATCACACTGATACAGAAACACTTCTGGGTAGACAAATGACAGTTAAATTGGGGAGATATATGAAATCAGAAAACCTATTTATTTCTGTTGTCATTTTCAGCCGTACCTGTGTGTGTGTGTGTGTGTGTGTGTGTGTGTCAGTGTGACATTGTGAAACCGACGGTATGACACCTAGTTTGGGGTGTCACTTCTTTATGTTGTGGCCCAACAATTAAAGTAGGTCTTCAACTTGATGTAAGCCAAATTAGGTGACGTGGCATTTCTGGGATTGTTCAGGAGCCCCCACGAATTCAGCTGGATGACTCTAATTTTCGGCTGCATGTCCGTTACATTCAAAACTCCGTCGGATCTCTGAGGACTATGGTTAACTGCTCCTCAGATCTCTGCAGGGTGAATACAGACAGCTGGCTAGACTATCTGTCCAACCGGAGTTTTCTGTTGTACAACTAAAAAAACTCTTGAACGTACCACCAAAGCAAGTTCCTTCCCGAGGTTATTTTGCAGAGGCACCGTTCTGTCCAAATTGTTGAAATATGAAAGCCCCAAACATGTATGTTTGATAAATGAAATGAAAATATTATCCAGTTATCCCCCTGTTTGAGTTCAAGCAAGATTAGCTGCATTAGCTGCCTATGCAGGGGATGTGGGGGGGGGGGCTATGATATGGCTTCAGGTAACCTCAATCAGTGATGACAGTAGGAGGAGACATGTACTGTTCCTATGTGAAATGTTACCACTTTATCACTTTAGAAGTGATACATATGTACTATAATGTTTTTTTTTATTGTTTTGAGCACAACTTGAAAATAAAAACTACCACTCCTACTGTACTTTACCATGCTGCATCTATTCATGTGCTGCCGTTGCATAACTTAACTACATAAGTTATGGTTTATTCATGAGGCCTATTTTGGCCCAGAGAACTGGGCGTCCTGAATCAGAGGAGAATCTCTCCATCTCTCCACGGGCCCTCGGGGGGGGGCAGCCAGGCAGGCAGGCAAACGAGATAGCAGACTTCGACGGAATTACCACTTCACTGCGAGAGAAAGTGAAAATGATCTCCGTCACCTCCTCTGCCTCTTCCATCCACCCGCCTGACCATCATGATTTTGTTTTTCTCGCCTGCTTCATCTGTGTACATGCGTCTGTGGGGATGTGTGTTGATGTGTGTTTAAAGTGCTGCGCTGCCCTTAAGTTGACGCTCCTACTCTGGATGTCTACATGCATGTATTTATGTAGACCGGTGCTGCAAATGATGCTACCAATCTGGAGAGGACAGGAGTTGGCTGAGAGGCTCTGTCAGTTGTGTGTCACTAAGAATACATGATAGCTTCTCTGTGTGTTTGGGGGACAGAGAGAGAGAGAGAGAGAGAGAGAGAGAGAAAAGCTAAGAATGTCACAGGAGAGCCCTCTGCTGTCTGAAGTACTAACCACTCAACATGCCCTTGATTCAGTCGGTTTTTCAGGCTTCTCCACTTTTGTCAAAATTAAAAGGAAATCTGAATATAATAAGAATTCATTACGTGTACATATCGCTTTATCATAGAGACTCAAAGTGCTTGAATGATCCTTATATTTGTTAAGTATCAAAGAAGTGATAGTAGTATAGCATTTCACTAAATGTCTTACCTTTATCTTTTCTTCCCACATAGAAAATTATCAAAATATAAGATACCCCCTTCAATATAAGTGTCCCCCTTCTCTTTCATTCTGTCCCCTCTTGAACTTAGCATTTCATAATATATATGATTAGTATCATGGCAATGAAAACAGAGTGGATATGTGTATTTGCCCACATGGAAACATGACTCCAAGTATTGTTGGAGGTTGGTGGCAACAAGTTTTTGAGTCATTCCTAATATGGATATGAAATTCTTGTATGTAGTATTGCAAATGAATTGGGACGTTGATTGCCTGTATGAGTGTCAAATGGTGAACAAGTAACATGTGTTGATTGAAAGATACTCTCATTGACAAATTCCCTTGACTATTTTCCCACACCTGGGGACACAGAATGGGAGGGGCAAAATGTACATATGCCCAGTTGTGTTTGTTGTTTGAAATAGTCTTGGTGAATGTCCGGTGGGACCAAAATGTTAGTTTTTTTGTAAATAAATGGTAATGCTATGGCAAGAACAGAATGCGGGATTTGTTTCCAATCTCTTGTATACAAAATGACTGTTGATTTGCCTGGAGAGGCTTCGGACTGTAAGGAAAAGAAAAAATGTGTGGACAGATAGCCCTTTACTATGGAAGAGGATTAGGGTCACTGGTTAAAAATGTATGTGAGTTCTGACTTTTTTCTCAGAATTCTGACTTTATTCTCAGAATTCTGACTTTTTTTTTTAATTCTGAGATTAAAGTCAGAATTCTGAGAAAAAAGTAAAAAGTCTGAATTCTGAGAAAAAAGTCAAAACTCACCTACATTTTTCACCAGTGGCCCCAATCCTCTTCCGTACTTTACCAACAGAGAGACTTTTAAATTTGTGTTTTACCTTTCCCTGTTTTTTTGCTCCTATTATTCTTCTTTTCCACGTCTGCATGTGCCACACTAAATACAAAAAAATACCTTTAATAAATACCCCTGTTGTTTCTTACTTAAAATATTTGTTTTTTCAGATACAGATTTTAATGATTTCAGACCTTGATTACATGTATGGAGTACAAACATACAGTACCAGGCAATCTTTGAAAAACATGCACACATGCACACAAACATGTACACTACCCAGCAGAAAATTACATGCAACAAAAATACTTAAACCAAAGTTGAAGATTCTTGGATATTTCCTTTACATTTTAACTCTTAGCTTTTCTGACCATAAAAATTTAATTGATTTCAACATAGATTGGTGGGTGAAATTCTACTTTGTTCAATCATTCACTAAGCCTGTCGCACAGACTTTTGTAATACAAAATGTCGAAACGTCGGATTCCTATAGACCAAATTTCTGTTGTCATTTTCAGTAGTAATTGTAACGTTTAAAGATAGCAACATGAATATTGCAGGCTGCCATTCTTCATTCATTACATAACTAATTTGCCTAACCTTTCCAGTTCTGATGATGTTAATTAACTAATGATGGGTTAAAGTGCAAACAGGAATGCACAAAAGGGACTTTTAGTTCCTGGAACTTTCTTTTGAGAAAGGGCAAGAATTGGTACTTTTTTAGATTTGGCCCCCCCGAAGTTTGAGTGCAATACACTTCTGTACCGCAGTCGTAAATATGGACCGCTGAACACATGCATTTTTTATGATTACATTTTCTAATAATCAAAAACTAGTGAGTCACAAATTTGCCAACACAGCAGAAAATACAACAACACAAGGCATAGCAAGCCATCTAGGCTACAACAATGTTTTTGGGATTGTTCAATTGACACCACCGGATGTCCCTCATTTTGACCGGATGTCAGTTACCTTCCTCTTTGTGTTGGCGTTCTAAACTCTGGCTCCTCAGATGTCTCTAGAGGGTAAATCCAAACAGCTAGCTAGACTATAAGTCCAATCAGAGTGTTCCGTTGCACAATTAAAACCACTAGTGAACGTACACAACAAGTTCCTTTCTTGAGGCTATTTTACAGAGGTACCGTTGCTCCATCTGGAACTTAGCACCGCCCAAGAGGATTATGATTGGTTTGAAGAAATGTCAATGAACTAGTCCACTTTCCTCTTCCATCTGGGAATGTTGTGTCAGCTAACATTACTTACTAGTCCAATATTGAGATGGCCACCTCGGCATTGGACTTGCAGACATTTTATTTCATGGAGCTCTTGACACCAACTAAAACCCAGACAGAGATCTACTCTTTTCCAGCGGTCACTCTTCCCTTTTCTCTTCTTAGCTTCCGCCATCAACTCTTGTTTGATCTCTTCGCATCTGAAGCTGGTGAACCTGGTTCCTTTGCTCCTCCAACCGGATCAGAGCTGCTGGTATACTGCTGTGCTAGCAGTATAAACACTGCAGCTAACGTTCGCAGCAGTTAATGCTGAACTTATACCAAACCACTTTTCAAGCGATTCCACTGTTGCAGACTCAATTCCGATATCGGAATGGAATCCTGAGAGTCTTACTATTTGTGCGTTCTCCCGTCGTCTCAATAGTTCGGTGTAAGGTGGTTATAAAACCCGTGTTTGATATTATCGTAGGTTTTAAGTCTTGGTAGTGAAGTCAAATCATGTGAACGTTGTCAACAACCAATGGGTGCTCTCCCTCCAACACCAATCAGGAAGCAGCAAACTGCTACAGCCGCTGGTGTTTATGGTTGCTATGGTGCCACGGTAAGCCAAAAGATAAAGAGGGAAAGTTGCCTTTTTCCACCCTTCTCAAGTGCATCATCCAATGGGAGATTTACAGGTAGAAAAACGCAGACCTCTGGATAGCGCTGCCATTCATCTGCATGTACCAGGGTTGCATATACGGCAGAACAGAAAATCTGCAAATTTGCCCTTGAATTATCCGCTAACGCTAGCAGTAGCTAGCTCGCTTTAAAACAAGTCTAGTTTTGCTAATTTGTGACCCTGCAAGATCCCCAGTCTTTACATATTATGACAGTCCTTAACGTTAGATGTAGAGCACTGTAGAGGCACAAAGCTTTCTGGGAACTCTGTAAATCACTGAGTTGAGGCTGAGCAACCGGAGGACATCGTGGGAAATCCAGAGAACATTTTCTCCATAAAATATGATCCATACATTACAAAAATCAGTGGTGGTGAGTGATTTAGTGCCTTAGACTTGATGTGTGTAACACACACACTTCTCCAGGAACATCTTACCCGTGAACTAAAGTTACGAGAACAGGCGATCGGGCCGCAGAGTGGGAATGACAGAGGCACCATTCTCCCTATTACAAGTCAGTGTAGCATTAAAACGATTGTGAAGCTGTTATTTTATGGCAAAATAAATATGCAATGTTGCTTTAACTTGCAATCAAATTTAGATGATGGTTAGGGATGTCCAAGGACAAAATTCTGCTTTATACTATCTCCATGACAGAAGTAAAAACAAAAACAAATGTACACACTATTTTAGGTCAGTGAATGAAATGGCTGATTTTTGAAATGTAATTGAACATAAAGTACCAAGTTATCACATGGTTTTCACACATACAGCAGTTGATCTAACCTTGAGCTAGCCAGACCATATAGTATGTAATCACAGCCTCCACACTCAAATTCAACACAATCACCTTGTTGACTATAAATTAAGGTTTTCCTTATATTCAGCTGTGTTGGGCTTCGAGACAGGATGAAAAAAACAGGAAAATAAACAAATGACGCTAAAAAAGGACAAGAAAAATAAATTATCCATAGATGGGGATAAAGTCCAAAGTGGCACCAACACCACATATAGAAACACAAAGATCATTTGGGCATAGGTCAACTGAGTGGGAGTTTTTTCATAATGTCAACAGATTAAAAATGTATATGTACCAACATGTTCCAGTCCAACAAATATAACATTTCATTAATATAGCAGTAAATAAATATTTGCTATGTAACAAAAGTGGAGTAATGGCATCTTGAGCAAAGAATTTGTCACATTCACTAAGTTCCTTCACACGTGCATGTTTGTGCATGTGAGGATTCTGTGTGTCGGTGTCAGACGCCTAGGACCTTGAAAAAGCATCTGTGTTTTACGAGTTGGGGAACGGTCCATGAAGGCTGCGTAGAGGCAAGCCCAGAATAACCTGACACGCCGGATGGTTTGTCACACAGAACCATCTGAGAAGGCGTCATTGGAAAGCGTTTGAAAAAGGGCAGGCCCTTTCAAAAATACCTGGCAGGTGATTGGATGAACTAGCTGTCTATCACGTCCGCCATTGTTGTTATAAACAAGCAGTCACAGCTTTCCCACATATTAAACCACGGCCATAGCTGCCAGTAGCTCCTCACCGGATGTTGATTGGTGCAGTAAGCTAGAAGTTCAGACACAAATGCATTAGGTTGGAGCCTGACAAGATAGATTTCCGTGTGATCTCATGATATTGCAAGAAATAAGCTGCCGTGCAAGCTAATTCCCAGACCATTTTTTTTAAATGAATGTCAAGTACAGCCCCTTTAAAGGTCTAAGACTCTGTACATTTGATTCCCCTTTAGGGAGACACACCTCGACACTGGTGGTGATTATGTGGACAAGACACACACGTACACGTACACAAATTACACACAAGTCATTTAGCTGGCTTGATCAGCGGCTGCCAGTGGTACATAACCCAGTGAACCCCTTGGACAGCTATTGAGAGGTGAATATCTGCTGTGGCCTGCTTGGAACCAAGGTGGGCCGTCAGGGCTAGCAAGGCCTTCAAGAAATTCTCAGAATTAATTTTATTAATTTCATATGTATTTTACCAAGTCCGTTCCCACAAATCTATTAACGTAATTTTATTGCTAGTCTCTGCCTCGGTCGCGGTGCTTTTAGTGTAACTCATAAAGTAAAGCTTTTAGAATTCCTAGTGAATCCCTCTTCTGTTTAAGCAATTAGGGACAATGTTGTCAATTGTCATATTCTTTAGCTAGTCAAATTCCGAGTTTGCCTTGTTGGGCGTATTCTTTGACCGACCGGAGCATTTTAACTGGCCCAGCCACCTATGTCAGCATTCTTCGGACCAGTTAGTTAGTTAGTCAACAAGCTAGCATCACGTAACTCCAGCAGTAAGGTTAGTTCAAGTTCATTTAGAGTTTTATATGGAAAGTTTTTATAAGAAAGAGGGATGTACTTGGTCTTTGGTGGGATTAATGGATTTTTCTGCATTGTAGTGAAATGATTTTACTAGCTATTACTGCTTGCTTTAGATTGTTCCTGCTGGTGTAATGCAGCATCGTGTCATACTGCGTGAAAGTAATGGCTTCAGTCACTGTGTATTCATGTCTCTGCAATAGTGTATTAAAGCTCTCTAGGTGTTGAGCCTTGTGTTAAATCACTTTATTCCACACGATAATGCCCCAGTGGTATAGTGAGGTTATTCGAAGGTGGTTCCTTTGATACTGAAGGCCCAGATGTAAAATATTTGTCTTCTGACTTGAGCTTACACTAAAACTTAGTACACATATTCTGTATCTTCTAAGTAATTCATTTATTCTTCATTGTTGCATAGTGAGTAACATTTAAAAACTTAATAAAAATCAAACTTGACACACTAAAGAGACACACATACTAAACCAATGAAATGTTGCTTTTCTCCCTGCAAAAGTAAGTTTTTTTTACGCAATTGCATAAAAATGGCCAACCCATTGTGTACAACAGAGCTGTTCCAGAGCTTGGGGAGTGGGGTCATGGTGGATCTTGATGTTTTACACAGGGTTGGTCAATAAGCTTGGTTATGACATTTCACCCTTGGCCAGATGATGATGTGCAAAAGATTCCTTTCCTTTCCTTCCTCTATGCCAGGAGAGTTCAAAGAGATACAGAACATCTGAATGATGTTAATCCCTGAGATGTCACTGAGACAGATGGCACTAAAAGGTCAGTTCAGGAAAGGGGATGAGGGGAGGGAAGGTCATGACAGGAGAGGAGGCGAAGAAAAGAGGAAACATTAGAAACGATGCTCAGGTTAATTTGTTCTACCTTCCACTCCAACTGTCATCTTTCTTTAGTTTGGATTGTCTTTTCCTTTCTGTTATGTCACAGCCTCTTTTCTGCCTTTCTTCCTCCATCAATATCTCTCGCCAACTCTCCCCCTCCCCTCTCGCTGCCTCTCTCTCTTTCTCTCCTTTCTGACTCCTCTGCCTTGGAAAGAGACAATCCAGAAATAAGGCCATAAATAAGAAATCAACGGCCTTTTCTGTCCCACCACATTACAGGCTTTTGATGTATGCTTTCTGCAGTAGTATTACTCACCAGCCTCAAATCAATGCTCTAATCTTTCCCCTGCCAGATTGATTTCAGTGGAAGTGACAACAGCGTGGAAAGGTGCAGAACAGATCTGTACACTGTAGGCCATTTTCAAAATACTAGCAAAGCAGTGTTATATAGGGACAGCTGCTTAGGTAGATTAAGTAAGATGTCAGCTATCACATAGGCACAGAGGTCCAAGCATTTTATATCTTTCCAGTTTTGGTCTTTAATCCCCATCTAGTCCATCCTCATGGCCAAACAGTTTACTATCACAGAACCGTATTTTGAATTCTGATCAAAGTCCCAAATTTGTAGTTATAAACATATAATGTCTACATATAATGTCTACATATAATGTTGATGTTTTATGGAGGCTGTGTCTCAGGAGGTAGAGTGGTCGTCAACCAATTGGAACGTAGGTGGTTCAAACCTTGGCCCCTGCAGTCTACGTGTTGAAGTGTCCTTGGGGAAGATACAGAACCCTAAATTTAAAAATTGCTGTGAATGTTTAAAGGTTGTGCAGCTTGTATGGTAGCCTCGTTGTATAAATGTGAGTGCATTGTTGTGAATGGTGCCTGTAGAGGAAATAAGGAACTACAAGAAAAAAGTGGAACTACAATATCAGGATGTATACAATTCCTTGCATGCTGTGACAGATTACAAGCCCACACCCTATTTCTCAAGTGCTGATGTGCCTCTAGCCTCTAGCAAGTGAGTTACAAGTTACACATGTTATTCTCACTTTGAGGCAATCAACAAGCAAAAACAGCTGATGCAGAGGTTAATTGATGGGTGCACATCTCACACCCATCCCCCTTTCTGAGCATGACACCAGGATTGTGCATTGACAAAATGTTCCAACTTGGAATCATTTTAAAAATTACAATTCCAATGGAACCGTTTGGAAAATTTGGTTTCAAATCCAATTTTTACGTTCCAAGATTTAACACGAGGAAGTTTTGGATCCGTAGTAAATGTGCTGTATTTATATAGTGCTTTTCCAGTCTTAACAACTGCTCAAAGCGCTTTTACATCTACAGGATACATTCACCATTCACACACATTCATACACTGTGGCCGAGGCTGCCGTACAAGGTGCCACCTGCTCATCAGATAAACACTCACACACATTCACACTCCGATGCGCAGCACCGGGGGCAACTCGGGGTTCAGTGTCTTGCCCAAGGACACTTCGACAGGGATCGAACCACCAACCTTCCGATTGGCAGGCAACCGCTCTACCACTGAGCCACAGCCGCCCCTTGGATGTATGATGGTAGTGGCCACCATACATCCAAACACTTGTTGTATTGCACCCATGGAGCAGAGTAAGCGGCGCTCTAAAGTGTGGCTTTATTTCACGTTAAAAGAGCCCAGTAAAATCTGTAAATCCCCATTGAATAAAAATAAAATGTTCCTCTTATCTGTGACATAAGCATGTGACCCGTTTAAACTCCACCCTTTTAACCCTTGTGTTGTCTTCCCGTTAACCATCAACTTGTCCTTCCAGCTCAAAATTGAGAATGTTTTTGCTCTTTTCCAATGTTTTTGTCGCTAAATCACACTTTTTCAAGCTTTTGGCACTTTTTTTTTAAACCTGAGCTGGTTTAATTACAGGTTTTACACTTATTCCTGGAATTCATGGTCAACAAATCTCATTTATATCAAACTTTTTAGTTAAAAAGGCAGAAATTATGAATTATTTTGACTGATAGTTAAGATCAGAGGATGTTGAGTGGCTCACAGATGGGTAGATGTCAAAGTTTGTGTGGTTTTTGGACAACATGGTTAAAGGGTTAAAAGAACTGAAATCGAGAATTGATTAAACCCGGAAGCAAAAGGAAGAATTGGAACTGGAATCAGAATTGTTCAAATCAACATGATTTTTAATTCTTTGCCATGGAGGGACTTGTGCAAATATTAGTTGACATTTCCAGCAGTAAGTGTGCAGCATGTGCGTTACCCACCCACCATGCTAGCGGTTTGGCTGGTTCTGCCGTGACTGGGTCCTCCCAGTGATCACAGCCAAAGTCAATGGACCGCAATCGACTACAGCCTCCAAGACTGACAGAGGAGGCTATTTTGAAGACAGGGAATACATACTGAGATGGTTGCTTTCCAGGTTTGGCTCCTGGCACCAAAGGGCTCAATCAGCAAATAGGACAGCTGTACAGCTGAACGTACAGCCAACTACTGTAATGGCAGCTAATCACAGTTAGCTGCAGTTACAGCTGTTACTTTAGCAACAATTAGCCTAAAGCTATTAATCTAAAACTCCGTAAATCACCTCAGCACTATGTTCACTGTCATCTTAACTTACAACATTTATAACAACCCTAATGACAAGTCCAAATGGTTCAACCCTACTTATCCATTATAAAAGCATTTGTCAGTGTAATCAAACTTTATGACATCTTTATGAAAAGTTCAGATTGTTTCACTTTAATTATTCATGTCACATATATATATATATATATATATATATATATATATATATATATATATATATATATATATATATATATATACACATCACATATACTTTTACGTTTGATTTGGCCTGCTATGACATATTTATGTCTAGGTTAATGCCAATTTGTCATAACAGAGTTCTCAAACAATGCTAACTTAGCTTTAAAAGAGTCATCCTTTAGCGGCACCTAATGACAACAGTCATAAACATTCATAAAGACTCCTTCATGTTTATGACTGGCGTCATGTTATGATTATAATAGTGCCATGTCCGTCTTATGCACACCCCTTCAAATAAAAATGTTAGCGAGTTGCATTTTAACACGTCCAGCAAACATGGAGCAACAGTAGCATTCAGTCTTGCTTCTTGCCATCTAGCAAATGTTATACTACTCTCTTTTAGCTTTTTACTTGTCTCTGTTAGATTCATATTGCATTAAGCCATTTCATTTCAAAATACTGATTAGAGCACCTTTATAAAATTAAAGAGTACAATCAAATACATAGTAAATATCGATGTGGATCATAGATTTGACCTCAACCAAGGAAACCAGGAAAAATACATTGCTACATATTGGCACTGTTGGACTTGATAAGCACCAAACCAGAATTAGTTCTCCCTTGGCATCTCTATACTATACAGACTACTCAGTACTACCAAACACCTTGTGACTAGAAGATTAGAAATCAGTTAGAAATCTTCATGAAAGGGGCAAATACATTAGCTCACATAATAGACGTGAGGGCTGCTGGTGTAAGGCAGAGGCCCTCTGCCATCTCCACCATGGCTTCAATTATTTGCAGTAATTACACCGAGATATTACAAATTTATCTGGAAATGATATATTTATGTTTGCAAGCCACATCTGTGAACGCGAGATGCCTGAGTGAGTGCTGTGTCTTTTTCCCTCACCTGACCCTGTAGTGAGGCTGCTGGCAGTCTGCCTTTCACTCTCAGTCCAGCCTTGGTCAGGCTGACGTCCAACACTTTCAACCTGAGGGCCTCGATTGTGTGTGTGTGTGTGTGTGTGTGTGTGTGTGTGTGTGTGTGTGTCTGTAGGTGTGTGCGTGTGCATGATGTGTGCCACTGAGTGGATGAACTGGGTGCTAAGGTTATCATCCAAGAGTCTGCTCAACTAGAGACAAACTTGAGGCTCGCTGACCAGGGATGAATCAGGTCAGCTGGAACACACACGCACACACATAAAAGTCCATACAGCCACACACAGGCACACACGCATGCCACCACGCACACACACACACACACACACACACAAACAGAAGTATTGCACAACTGACCTTTACTTCTCTTCCTTTCTTTGGTTATGGAGCAAAAGGCCCTACTGTAGGCAAGTTTAGCACATTTTAGACACAAGAGGAATTCCTTGTTCTTTACATAATGCATACAAGATATTAAAAAAGATAAACAAAATACAGCATAAGATATTTTTTGTGTATGGTAAGAGGAGGATAAAACAGGAAACTGCTAATAAGCTTCAAGCTTTTGACATTGGGCATTTCTGACTTAGCTTTCCCCATGGCAGCGGTTTACTGACATCTGATAACTGCCGTTGGTTAGCAACAGGACCAGCACTTCTCTGTTAAAACCTTTTTTTCTTTTTTCTTTATTTGCTCGACTATGGCAAGTTAATTAGGCAGAGAATAACCATCCCACTAAATCCTTCCCCATTCTGTCTGTTGGAACTGAAGTAATATTATTAATTCATTATTTATTGATTAATATTACAGTATAGCTATAGTCATTGGTAGCAAGGTACACTAATGAAGTGCAATGCTGTCACTTTATAGCATGTTATACCACTTTACAGCATGGTGTAGCACTTTCTTTGTCTCCTTGTTTCCTATCTGTTCAGTAAAGGCAAAAAAATGATAAAACAAAACAATGACAATTTGATTAAAGAAAAACAGTACAACAAATAGAAATAGAAGTGCAGAAGAAGAAACTCTACATTCACGCTGAATCTTTGTAGTGTGGAAATGAATGGAGCTCAGGGTAAATCATGCATGTTATGTCCTTGGCTGATAAAGGTTATTCCAATTATAGTGTGGCACTGAGAAATACAATATTCTTGCAGTACAGCGATGGGGTTTATTTCCTGTGAGATTGATATAGTCTAAGTGTGAAATAGAGCAATCAATACATCAATAATCCCAGCAGAGTAGTTGGTTAGAACAACAAGCTGCAGTGATGTTATAACTCAGATAAAAATGCAAAGCTGACGCTATGCCAAGTCGTCTACCTGCTAAGAGAGTGGCCACATCAGTGGCACTGTTTGCATCAAGATGACAGACCCTTCACTGTGAGAGCAGAGCCAGACAGACACTCTGTGATTTGGACAATGCATCTCAGTATGGGGTGCCAGCACAAGTAAGGAAATCCATAAGTGTCTGCTCACACAGCAGCCGAATGTGTCCCAGTTATTTATTCTCCCCATAACATGTAAGCTGTTGAATCAGTATGAAAAGAAAAATGTTACGTGGACAGAGATTTTCGATTCAAAATCTGGAACACAATGGTGTGTATTTCAAAGTCCGATCCTAAATCCAACAGGAGACACAGCAGGAATTGACCGAATGAATTGCTGCTTCTTCCTAAACACCAATCCGAATCTAAAAGCTCAAACTGGGAGGTGTTGAAAACACACAGCAGAAGTGTAAGCATATGAATGGACATGCTGTCTTATTATTGTTATTGTGGTAAACAGGTTCACATTTATTTAGAAAATGGCTGTCAGTCCATGTTGCTGCTGAAGATGGGTTGCTTCCTTGAAGGAGAAGATACCACTCAAGAAGAAAAACAACTGAGTAGCAGTTAAAATTTTGCCTATTTGTACAGCGTTGATGTCAACACAACAATGCCCAAAGTCCCTACAAGCGTAAAAACAACAAACTTGTAAAGGGATGAGTTGCAAAAACATGAATCAAAAAAACATGAATGCTGACAATCAATAGATTTTTACTGGTCTATGGTAAAAACAAAGGGTTGAAGAGTGAGGAAAGGGAGAAAAACATTCAACTGTGCGAAAGCTAATAGACAGAATATTCTTTTAATTGCTTTGCAAACATTCAATGCATGTCAAAAAAAAGTAACAGAAGAAAAAGTCAAAGCAGATTTAAAAGCGTGAGAAAGATTGCCGTCTAAAAAGCACAAAAATCAAATACAAAAATGGATTTTTCTGTTGAGCGGGGTTTTCAGTAAAGGGGTGAGAGTCTAAATGAATCAATCCGTTCCATTGTGTTGACTTTTAGTCGGACAAAATTAAAGTCATTATCAAGCAGCTCAAAGTAAAATGTTGGTGCATCAAGATCTTTAAATATACCTATTAATACCATTTCTTAAGTTTTATACATACTGACCCTGGCCTACTAACTAGCCTTTTCCTGGAGCTTTCCCCCACTGTCTCTCTCTCTCTTTCTTTATCATTTGAGTTTGCTCAGTTGTCATCACTGACATTTTTGGGAAAAGATGCTTCAGTCAAGGGTATTTTGTCTGAGGTCAGGAATTAACTTTTATACTCAACTCTTACCTTTTAGTTTTGGAGCCCGGATATGCAGCTTTAGGGACATGCTGATAGGGATATGATGATGCTGTTGTGGTGACAAGTTAATTTATAGGCATGCAGGTCTTATAATTAAATTTAATTAAATCATCTACGGGTGTTACTTATCTTAGAACATGGGTCGCTGGAAAAATCTTTGAAATTCATGAAGCCCTGCGTACTGTTTACCTGCACATTTCCTCCGTAGTTCATCATAAAACGTATCATACAGACAACTTAATTACACTTTCTGTTCTGTGCCCATGGAATGACGTGATACATGAATGCAGCAGAGGAGAAAAACTAAAAAAACTGAACTTAATTCAAATCTTGTGGCTGTTTTCTACAGATGACAGCAGAAGCCATTCTCCGCCTGGTCAATGATCCTGTGCTGCCATTCTACCCTCTGGACATTGCCCTGGATGTCCAAAACAAACTCAAAGGTAATGCTGAAGATATTAAAATGTTAGTGAGGATGGTGATGATAATGTGCAGTGTTATTTATTTATTTAATAAGCTAGTCTTACCTACTCTTGAGCAGTATAACAACAAGCAAACAACAAAAATTGACAAAGAGCTATTAAAAGTTATTACAGGTTACATGATTCCTCAAACACATCTGCTAATAATCCTTTAAAATTTCCAAGGTAACGAACAAAACTAGTTAACAATTTGCAGTTGAATGGATTTAAATATAGTATCTGAACCTAGGTTTGCATAACGCACTATGATGAACATGGTTTTACTGCTGAAGTAAGGATGGTGCGGTGTAGTATGTGTGCAGCCTTAAAAGTTGATTGAACAATAGTATTATGGTTAAGAAATTGCACACAGCCTTATTTTAAACAGAAAGCAGTGTTATATTTCATTTGTAAGTCAAATGTTGGATAAGAATTTTGAGTGAAATCAGATCAGATTTGTGTGACTGTGATGTATGAAAAAAATGGAATGGCCGGATAGTCAGAGACAGTGGTGAATGTAGAGAACATACGGGAGACGTGAATGAGCTGCTATCACCTCAAAAATGTCAGCTCATGGGAAAGAAAGAAAGGTCAATACAGAGTTTTGAGTTTTTAACCAAATATGGACTTTTAAGTAGTTATTTACTGAAGTCAAAGGTAAAGCAGTGTGCTTAGTTTGTGGAGAACAGATCGCTGTGTTAAAGGATTAGAATTTGAATCGCCACTACAATACTAAACAGGCAGAATAATCAAACTTGACTGATGCAGAGCGAGCATGGACGTCTGAAGCTTTGCTACTTAAACTCCAAACGCAACAAGGCTTTTATACCAAGCGTCAAGACCAACTTTGTGATATCCCCCAAATCACCAAAAACAGTAAGGCATTTTCAAAAGGGGAGCTTATTAAAGTGTTCGGTGAACTCTGCCCAGAGAAAAAAGTCTGAGAACATAACATCTGACATAAAATTAATATTGAGCAGAACTGAGTTGAGTCTATTGTTCCAGCCCTCCATAACAGTCTCTGTTTCTCATGTGGCCCCTTGGGGAAATGAATTGCCCACCCCTGCTGTAGGACAACGTGTGTAGGAGACTGGATAAATGAATTCACATACATCTAATTAGCTTATACAGGCTACTTAGGGGCAACTCAAATCTGCACTCGACTAACATCGGGAAGTGACACATTCTATAAAGATACTCTGAGATGGCTCATTCATTTTTGTATTGAATTTCTGCTGCGAAGGAAAGAAAACGCAGCACTTACTAAACCCACCAAAACAAAAATGTAGAGGCTTCAAGAGAAACTGCAGTGCAACGCATAATCTAAGATCAATACAATATACTATTATCTATTGTATAAGAAGCAGACCTGACACATATACAATAATGCAGTTTCTGTAATTCCATCTGATATTAGTTTTTATGACATTGAGCTATTACTGACTAAATGTTCCTGTGTTAGTGTTTTGGAAGAATTCTTTGATTTTGGGACAGGTTTGCAGTGTTTTGATAGACTTAGTGTATTATTGTGTTTTGAAAATTAGCGTTGGAGTTTAGTTTACAATGTGTGATTTTGAACATAAAATTTTGCCAGTTGTGTGTTGTCGGTGTGCTGCTGCGTTAAGAGTTTATGAAAATTGTTAAAAGTATTGAAAAAATTGTCATAGCAATCGTAAATAACTGTAGTTTCCTCTTTATATGAGGCAAAACCAAAAGTGAATGCACCCATAATGTTGCTAAAAATCCCTCACTGCACAGAAAACTTGTCAATAATTTGTTTTTTGAAAGTGATATTTGATTCTGCACTGTGCCAACAAAATGAGTCTTGGATTCTTTACAGAACACTGCAGTATGCACCGTGTGTGTGTGTGTGTGCGTGTGTGTGGCTGTTTTGGACTTTTATGCAGAGGCATAACTCATGCCCACTGTCGAGCCAGCCAGCTTGAGCATCAATCCCTAAAACCCTCTGCAACAAACATGAACACGCACACGCGAAACGCTAAATGACATGCTATGCACACAAACAAGGGATCCCACAAGTGTGCACATAACTTGCTGGCAGGCAAAAAACACTTTTGTATACTGTTTTTACATGAACGCACACATACACCACACACACACACACACACTACACACGCAAAGTCTTTTCCCCAGACTCTCTCCCAGAAGAATGATTTAGGGCTGGTTCGTGTGTTTAGCTGAACTTATCGATCTCTCCTCTCATGATTTCACAACACGGTGACCTTGATTTCTTTTGTAAAAATTAAAATGAAGTGTTCATTTTCTCTTATTCTTCTGCAACATCAGACCTTTCAAAGACCTTCTATTTAATGGTTAGTAGAAGTTGAAATCTTTTACAGAGTATTGTATGAATGCCAGTTTATTCACAGAAAACCTTTACAAAAATCACATCAACCACATTTCATTATATCACGTATAAATTACTTTATCTACTTTGATTCTGCACTATATTATTTTGCAGGTGTCCATATTGTAATTTTACATAGGTATAGGCTACACAGATGGATGTATAACCATTTAAATATTCTGGCTCATCACCAGGATCTAACATTAATTAACTATCCTCTATTTAAGTTGTGCTGCCAGGCCATTTCCAATTTAGTCGCTTAACTTCCAGTTGCTATTGGTGGCTTTAGTAAATACAAGTCAAAAGTCATTTTTTATACCAAGTCGCAAACACACATGCTCATTTTTGAGGTGGTCAAATGGGCTGACACCACCACATCTATCATAAATATCAGACATGTGGTAGTAATGATGTACCATAGATTAGAACGACTTATTAAATCAATTTTAAAGTTTTAGGACCTTTCTGTTTTCTTTAACAGCACTGAGGTTGGGTTAAACCCACCACACTCCATTTAAAAAAAAACAATGCTTTGAGCGTGTATAAAGCCAACGTATTTTCACATGTAAATCGATAAACTGTGTTTACTTTAACCCAAACTAGAGTTGTGATGGTTGGAAAAGTGGAAAGATGACCCAAACAGCTTTTTCTAGTTTTATTTTGTTTCTGTCGACTTTGAATGAAGTGTAACTTGCGATGCTAAAATGATTGTTTATTTACATGGAATCTGGTGGCTTCAGCAAATGCAATTTTGCGGATGTTTTTATGTTAAAAAATAAACAAAAATGTTACTCTTTAAACAGTAAGGTCAACCTCCTTAGAAATCTTTTCCATGATGTTGTCAGAGACTAAGAATATTAATCTTAGCCTGTCAGTGGCAAAAGAGCTGTTTTGTGAATGTTATTATAAGCTGCACAATTGCTCAATGAACTTGCATTGTAGCTTGTTTTTCTGCTGCCGACTGCTGCGAAAGTGACTAATACTGGACCAATGTCAAAGATTGTTGCTCCCATCAGTTACTCAGGCACAAAAACATAGGAAAATAGGGTCCAGGTTGAAAAAAATGGTAGTTAACCTTTAAGCTAGACATACATAGACTGACAATACAGGCACATGTTAAATATAAGAAATTGTTCCTCTGTGTATGAGCTACGATTAACATATTTATCAGTGTGCAACTTCAATAGTAAGAAGGAAGCACTTTAGTCAAGGTCTGAAATGAATGCTGGATAAATTTACATTGCCAAATATTCAGGAGTTAACATGCTGTACAACCTCTCAGGCCTTCTGAACAAAAAACAGCTTATTCAGTCACAGTCTCAGAGTGTGCAAAAACTCTGTCCTTGAATATTAAGATGACCTATGAAAGAGGATGCACAACAAAGGCTTTAATACATTTGGCATTCATGCCGTCTTCCCTTGCAGAATAAGCTTAAAGTTACATTACTTTTTGTTATACCATATCAGAGTGAAATTTCGGAATCTCTTATGACGAATAATCAATACAGTATTTGACTTGCTCTGGGGCCACATTAGTTGTGGATTTACACTAAGAAAATGCACACTGCACAGAATGAATTTTTCATGCTTGGGTTGAAAAAAAATCTATGTAGCCTATCAATCATCTACAAAACAAGATCAGAGATTGAAAAAGATGAAGACGCTCCATCACCGGTTCTGTAGCTCCAACTTTAAGTCTCATTCATTGTACCAGTGAGGCAATCTTTCAGTGGCACGGGTTCATAGGCTATGCCTAAGCATGTAAGGACCGTCCCTAGATTGAGTGCTAATGCTTCCCCGTCTGAGTACAATTGACAGATTATGACCCGAGAGAGAGAGATGACACATGCTTTTAGCCTCTGTTTCATCACTTTGTCCCTTATTGCACCTCTATGTCTGCCCCTTCTATCTATTCAATTCAAGCTTCACTTTAAAGGTATAAAAGATTCTTCTTGGCAACTTTGCCCAATTGCGGTGAGATGAAAAACTGTGCTACAAGTCAAAGCCAAAAGGCTTTATCAAAGAAATGATAAAAGAATTATACCCTTAGTTACCAATATGATTTAAAACAATACAGAATTACTTAACGTTTCCGTTTGTATTTGTCTCATAATTATCTAAATTACTGGCAGGGATTAACTAGTTACAGCTACCGACATTAGGTATTTATTATAAAAGAAAGGTATCCATAATCTGAAACAGTTATGGGGAAAAAAATGTGTGATATTGTGAGATATTCACAGTTACATGGGGGGGTTACATCTGAATATTTTCTGTAAAAAGCTAGGCTATATGTTCATAATCTTATGTGTTGCTGCACATGTTTTTCATGTGTAGTGTCTTCTTTTGACATTTCTAACCACAGTCCGTCATTCAAGTTTTTTATTTTTTTTATTTTATTTACCAAGGAAATAGTCCCTTTGTGATTCCAAATCTCTTTTACAAGTGTCAACATACAGTAAAAAAAAAGACTTAATACAAAATTAGAAAAATTACGTCAAACACTAAAAATCTGAATTCTGTAACAGGACATGTGCATTCAGTGGTCTGGAAGTCCTTTGTCCTATTACAAAAAATTTAAAAAAAAAAAAGCCCTTTCAAACAGTCTGGGTTGGAGGAATGACGTTCTGATGCTTTCGATGGGTTCTCCTTTTTGAATTTTGCAGTGTTTCCAGTCTGACATTTCCTCTCAAGCTGTCTGAGAGCTGCCACTATGGCTACGGATGATCAAAAAAAAAAAGAAATAGTAGTACATTTCATACAAAAATCGGACAAGGGTTCAAACATAACCAGTCAACACACAAACTGTTTGCCAGCGGTCAAAATGCTATTGACGTTGCAAATGGCGATCTCCAACCTCAAAACATCTGCAGGTATGTTAGTTTAGTTAGCTTGTTAGTTGATTGTATAATTATATATTCCAGATTTGTTTGTTTTTTTAAATCGCGTTTCAAGCTCTACCGATTCATAAGCGAGTCCTAAAATTCCCAAAAAAATCCTACAAATTCCAAAAAAGAAATTCATATTATATATTATGTATTTTTTTTATTGTAGGTCTACTGCAATCACATGATACTTTATTGATCCCCAAAGGGAAATTCAAGGTCCCATTAGCTTACAGACATCACACGCACAGTTCACATCATAACAGGATGTTAATAAACAAATCCACATGAATAATCTGGATATGAACATTACATGGATACATACAAAAAGTAACTACATTTACATACTGTGAATCTTGTTATGAATCGAACATTGTTTTTGAATCCCAAAATCAATATTAAATTTACAGGTAATACAGGTAAACAAGGATTTTATTAAGGCCAAAGTCCAAGGAAAACACAGGGAGC
>NC_045741.1:26777044-26783413 GCF_008692095.1 Etheostoma spectabile
ACAGCCACATACAAAAATCCAAAAATGGTCCAGGGAAACTGACAAAAGGAAGCTGTCTGAGAGCTGCCACTATGGCTACGGATGATAAAAAATAAAAATAAAAAAAGTAGTAAATTTCATACAAAAATCGGACAAGGGTTCAAACATAACCAGGCAATACAAAAACTGTTTGCAAGCGGTCAAAATGCTATTGACGTTGCAAATGGCGATCTCCAACCTCAAAACATCTGCAGGTATGTTAGTTTAGTTAGCTTGTTAGTTTGTTAGGCCAAAGTCAAGGAAAACACAGGGAGCAAAAATGAAACAGCCACATACAAAAATCCAAAAAGGGTCCAGGGAAAATGACAAGACAAAAAGGGGATACACAGGCCACGGGAACGGGAACAAACATGGAAAGCTCTGTCAGAAAGATCCATAGCGCTACACAAAGGTACAAGACCATCTGACAAGAGACAAAGGGAACACAGAGGTTTAATACAAGAGGAACCGAGGTGACGAGAAACAAGTGATACATCAGGGCGAGGCAGGACATTCAGACAGACAAGAAGTAAAACTAGAGACAGGACGAGAAGGGGACCAGACTTCAAAATAAAACAGGAAACAGAACATACAGACACTCAAGTGGAACTGTCGGTACACGATCCGTCCTGCCTGCACGATCCGTTCTGCGCATGTGCAATATGTTCGCGCATGCACAGATGATATCATGATGAACGCGGCTTTACGACACTGCACAATCTGTTTCCTTAGACAGTTAAAAAAATCTGTTCGCCTCCACCGGAAAGCTAACCTTAGTTTAGCTAACAGCTAATTCAGCTAACTACTAGCTGAGACAGCATGTTAAAGACCCTCAAAACTTAAAATAATTGTTAAAATATATAACAGCTGTTACGTCAGTTCTACTTTACTTGTGCTCATTTATAATACAATCACTCAATACTTGTCTTTATTATTACTGTAAAGTATTAATTTAGCTGTAGCCTGCTTTTCCCACTGTTAAGTTTGAGTAACATTATCTTAGGCTGAATCAAGCTGTCAGCTAGCGGTTAGCCGAATTAGCTGTTAGCTGTTAGCTTTCCGGTGGAAGCTAACAGCAGACCGCTACTGTGGAACAGATCGTGCAGTTTGCGACACAAGACCAGGGAGGAAACACGGAGAAATAACAGGAAAAAAAATAAAGAAACAGAATAAAAACCGAAACTATAACAGAAGGTCTACATCCATGACGGTGGCTCCATGACAACGTGCTGACATATACATTTAGCTTATTAACTATTGAAAAAGTTCACTTTATGACCAAACGCTGATGCCAGATTATGTGTTTGATTGGTGAACTTTAGGTACCTCACTGGCAGTGTGTCTCAAGATGCTAGCCATAACAACGTAGCGAATTAATCATTAGTAATTGCAATCTTTTAAAGAGTATTATAAAAATGCTAGTCTGTCACTTGGCTGACACACAAGCAGTAAAAACCCTTTGCACAAATTACATCTACCACAAGTTTTATTATTAGAATTATACCTTTTTTTCTTTAGTCAATTAAATAGTTGTATGTACATTGCATCTGCACTATATTATTTTGCAGATGCCAAAAATGTCATTCTCTAATTTACATGTTTTTGGTTGGTAAACGTTACGTATCTGGCTGTTATGGTAGCTCAAGGTGCTAGCTGTAAGATTTATAATCTATCCCTCTCCTTTCTTTGGGACTGTCATCTATTGTTCTTTTCATTCAAACATCATTGTGTAAATGCACTTAGACTTTGCCAGTGTCCCATGTTAACACACCTTTAAAGGTAAGGATTATGCTTTCTTTCAAAGTACACTCATGAACAAGTCTGTATGATCATGTACGAACACGTATGCACACCGAAACGTATGATATCCTACGAAATTAGTGACGCCGGCTGGCTATGAGCTTCATGACACCGAGCGGCAGTTGCTAGCTGTTTAAGCGCTACAGAGGTTTGTGACGATGGCTACAGAGCTCCGTCACAGCTCGGTCGCATCAGCAGCAGTTAGTAGATGTATTTAGCATTCGCTGACGCTTCACATGGTGCTGCGCATGGTGCTGCGCATTGTTCTCCGCATGGTGCTCTGTTGTATCAGTGGTAGTTGGTTGTTCAACTATCCAAAAGTAGGTGACTTTGAGCTGACTTTGAGTAGGTGACTTTGAGCTGGGTACAGAGCACCGCCAGCTGCCGATCGATTCGGCGAACATTGCGGTTAAGTTTGGTCCCCACAATTTGAGCTTTATGCCGCCATGAAAGTTGAGATTATGTACCAAAACAACCAGTTAAGAATAGGAAAAAAGAGGAGCACACATTTCCTGGGTGAAAAGCAAACCCCACTCTCTGGCTTGAACGTCCTGTGTTTTAACGGCCAGCCACGTTCTTATCCGGCAACTGTCAACGTAGTGAATATAGCAAAAAAAAAAATGCTTACAAATTACAGTGCTTAGCTTTTTGTAGTTTTTTGAACTAATGAGAAGCAGTGTAAATTCTTTCTGGAAGACTTCATTCAACTTTCTCTCTTTCCTAAACTGATCAGCGGATTCGGTGGCGTTCACTTTTCAGTTTAACCAATCAAGATTGGCAATGAATTCCAAGAGCCAATCACATCATAGCATCCCTGCTTTGAATCTGTTCTTCTCTCTGCTGCCGTCAGTTGTTATTTTGGGCAAATTGTGTTAACCTCCTCCACCCCATTCACCTCTGGTCATCTTCACCACGGCAACCTAGGTCGCCCTCCGGAAGACCGCTCCTGCACTTCCATCCAGTCTTAATGCTCTTTCACCACCACCAGTGTCTAGAATCCATCTGGGGATACTCTTTGCCTCTGTACCCCTTATAAAAGTATTTATGTAGCGATGGAGTCTAATTGCCAAAGACTCTGTACATTTCAATATTGTGTGATGTGATGAATACATTTATTTATTTTTTGCACCTTTCAACAAAGTCTCTCATGATTAGAAAGGGGTATGAAAATAAGCTGTTTCCTTTAAATAAATGGTTTGAATTGTGTAGTTTTACCAAATGGTGTGAAAGGGACCAAAGTTCTGCTGCATCTCATTTTTGGCCTTGGGTTATGAAATGAAGTGGCTATATGGAACAGACTTTATTTTAGTTGCAGCGGCTTTATAATACACAATTAGACATCACGTTCCTACACTTCATCTCCAAATGTCATTTTCCTTATGCTTACATTTAGTTTTACTATTTTCATCAGCTGTGTGTAATCAAAAAGAGGCTGCGTGTGCCAGATTTTGGGGCTCTTTATTGTGGTTATTAAAGTGGTATTAAATTTAATTCCAGGTGGCATTATAAACGTCTTAAAGTTATAAATCTGACTTTGCGAAACGTGTAGATACCCTCAGTGCTTCGTACCATGCCGCTTTTGTTCAACCAGAAAACAGGTGGGAGAGAGCTTTTATCTCCACTGGTTAAAAATACAGAGAGGCACCAGATGGACAGAAAAAAGAGGAGGAGTAATAGGACAGTGAAATAAATACTTTTTGATGTGTGAGCGCGTGTGTGGCAACAGATAGTGAAGCATGATAAATAATTCCTGTGTGTTAGGATTCTGCGTGGGTTAGTGAATGGCAGTGGTTGCTGGGTAAAAACTGGCATGTAGATAGTAAGATTTGAACACTTTATTATTTTAACCAAGACAAAAGTGCCAAAGATTTAGAGAAAAAACGTATGAGCCCCTATTTCTAAAAGCCAAAACTATAACTTATCATTTCAAAGTTTTTCTTTGACTAAAACCTAAATGTAGGATTTCCCCGTTTCTGGTCTACAGAGCCCTTCCTCTGCTCAGTTATTTGTATCCCCGGTGGGAACAAAATGTACCCCATCCTCAAAATGATCAATGCTACTTCACCAACAGACCATCATATTCCTAAAATAGAAGTATTTAAACTAAGTAAAATGCTGTAACTCTACAGACTGCAAAACTCATTTCCGAATGGAAATAACAAATGACAAACAAATCCATATACACTGAATATATACAGTATATATACATATATATGTACATATAGATATTCATATTCATATCATTCATGTGGATAAGTTGTAACTACACCGTCATCATATTGGTATTTTTAGTTATTTATGATGTTTTTAAATTCCCTTTGCATTTCATATGTCAAACACCAGATGACAGTCCTTTCAGGGGCCGTGGTAGTGGACTTTTAGGAAAAAGATTGTGGTTAAAACACTCCGGAGGAACAAACGCTTTCACCACACAATGCACTCCTCTCGCCGGCTTGAGAGTGTTTTGGCCGCGTGACACTACTGTATAGCCATTGTATTAGAAGTGGGATTAATTCTTGCTTGTTTTGTTTTATTGTTCTTGACCAAACCCTCCCCCCCATGCTTTTTTCACAACTCACACCCTTAGAATTGTTATGGGACATAATAGGAGGAGGACCCAAAAGCAGAGGCGGGGCAGGCAGGTAGAACTCAAAAACGTGTTTATTACAGTCCAAGGAAAACACAGGAAAGGCAAAGTCCAAAAAACAGGTAATCCAAGGAACAAAAAAACCACAAAACAAAAAACAGAGCAGGGCTGGTTCCAGGGGAATACTCACAGGAAACAAAAAACAAATGGACGGAACGGGAAAACTCCGGGAGCGTGGACACATGTAGCACAACGGGCTCGTGGACAAAACTAATGATGCAGCACTAGACAATGGGAACACAGAGGTTAAATACAAGAGGTAACGAGGTAATGGGGAACAGGTGACACATCAGGTGAATCATATCAGGGCGGGGCAGGACAATCAGACAAACAAAGTGAAGTTAGACAAGACAAGACAAGACAGGAAGCTGACTACCAAAATAAAGCAGAAGCATAACAAACACACACAGGGAAACATAAGACAGAATCTATGACACCAGACTAGGGAGAAAACCGGGACGAAAACACAGGGAAGGCCAAACGGGAAAATAACCCCAAACAAAAACCCCAACCCACAACAAGACTGGGTATCCCCCAAGTGCATTTTCCCTCTGCTCCACAGAACATTTGCTTTCCGCTCACTGTATTGGTTTCTGCTAGGTTCACCAACTTTATGAGGTTGTAATCCATCAATGTTTTGTTTACAGCTTTCTCCAAGTGCCCGAAGAACCTAGATAGATAGATAGAGATACTTTATTTATCCCGAAGGAAATTATCTATGCTGTGTGATCTATGTAGAAGCATAGCAGTCCACGAGACCACTTAAGTCAAGTCTGATACAAGCAGTTTTCAGCAACTAAGTGTTTTGTTTCTAGCTGGAATGACAAAGCGTTTTGACTTTGACGCTTTGATTTGCCCCTCTGAAGGACTTCTTTTCCATAGCCACGGGTGACTGAGGCTCATGGGTATTGTAGTACTTAGAGTCTTAATTGTCCATATCTCATGAAAGCCTCATGGCAGCTGTAATAACTGAAAGCTAAGAACATGGTTGTTTTTTTCTGTATTTAAATGACAAGGTGCTCACATTTTACACTACAAGATGTACAGATGAGAATAAGGACAGAAGCTAATAGATCAGAGGCTGGATAAGTCAAGTTAATTTTTTTTATGTGGAACATGTAAAACAGCATAAGCTTACCCGAAGTGCTTTACAACCAGGACAGAGGCTAGGAGAGGGAGCAGGACTTTGACGTTTGAACATGGGTGTAAATGTAAATAGCGCTTTTCTAGTCTTGATGACTAATCAAAGAGGTTTAACAAAGTACAGGAACCAATCACTATTCATGCACATTCATACAGCTGCCGGACAAGGTGCCACCTATGCGTCAGATAAACATTCACAAACATATACACTCCGATGGCGCAGCATCAGGAGCAATTCGGGGTTCAGTCATAGTCCTCAGTTACCCAAGCACCAAGGACACTTCCACATATAGACTGCAGGGCCAGGGATCGACTCGCCAACTTTCTAATTGGTAGGTGACCACTCTTTTTCTTCCATCCCAGAATGCTGGTCTGACTAGTCCACGCCAGACCCGCTGGCAAAGCATGACCAGATAAACATGCAGACATTCAAACATTCATATATTTACTGATAAAAGTTACAGTTCATGCCTCCTTCCTGTATTTGTGGAAGTTGTGTGAATAGAATGTTAGTGGGTGTCAACATGAGTGTGCCAGTACAGTAAACTGTGTGTGGATATGGCTAAGTTAGTGACCACACATGTCTTCATGTGTAGGCTACACATGAGTGGGTAGTGAAGTAAGTGTTTTTTGGGGTCTGTTCAAAAAGTGAGAATTCTTTGGGGGATGTGAAATGGCTGTGTGGAAGTATTAGTAAAAATGCTTGCTTGCTTGCTTGCTTGCTTGCGTGCATACGTGTGTGTGTGGGTGTGTGTGTGTGT
>NC_045741.1:26783423-26802011 GCF_008692095.1 Etheostoma spectabile
GTGTGTGTGTGTGTCTGGTCTGTGGGTGGTTTAGCAGACCCTGCGGCAGAGGACCAGTGATATTTAATGGATTCTTCACAGCTGGTGTGAAGCACTGCAGCATTCATGACTGGCAGTCATGGAGGGGACTCAGATCAAACAACCAGAGCTAATTGAAACCCCCAAAAAACGTTTGTTCAACTTTTTAAATCACTATTCTTACTTCTTTTCTCTTTTCATATAAAACTGCCTTTGGTCTAGTCTGATCTGACATAAATCTCCATTAATTTACTGTAGGCCTTCCTTTGGTCCTCAACAGCAGTACCAAAGAAAAGTAGAACAGGCTATTGTCAGTGCTGGGTATTACAACAATACACTAAGGAAATCAAAGTAAATGTGAGTGCCCATGTGCATTAATTATTTCTTTCACCTGGATGTCACCAAAATCCTATTGTAAGATGCACATTTTTAATGAGGTATACAGTGCTTAGCATGAGTGATACATCCATGCTAAAGTTGACTAAAAGGAGGAATAAATAATCATCTTTTGGAAATTGATCTCAATGCCTTAATTAAAATACAAGGAAAAATCCTACCTATCTTTTTCTTTTTGAATGAATAATCACGTTGAGTATCATAAATAAATAAATATTCTTCCTCAAAACACAGGGAGCATAAGTAAGTACACCCATATGTTAAATTCCCATAGAGGCAGGCAGATTTTTATTTTTAAAGGCCGGATGTTTCATGGATCCAGGATACTACACATCCTGAAAAAGTTCCCTTCAGCAGCTTGAGCCTGTCAAGTAGGTCTATAGTTTTTTTCTTTTTTTTCTTTAATTAAATTCCCATTTGGTTAATGATAATTAAAATAAAATTTGGTAAATGAAGCTTTATGAAGCATTAGTTGTATTTGTTGACAGAACTAGATGGTGCTAAAAGAATGGCAATTCAGTGTGCTTTCAACCGTTTGTTAAACAAAAAGTGTTGTTTATATGAATCTAAATCTAGATGTCTCCTTGCTGAGGTCTTTTAGTGGGACACAGCACCTACCCAATAAACCTACACAAGTCTGCCACATGACTGCTTCAGTCTCCTCCTAATAGCTTAAGCAGAGATTTCGAATTCAGCATGGAATAAGAACTGTGGGTTTTGTCCCTCATCTTTTACAGTGTATTTGTACAGAGGTTATCACTTCACAGCCAGTGTGGAAAGTAGGAATTATCACTGTGACCAATAACTAGTAAAAGTAAAAATGGTGTGTGAGTATTTCACTAAGGTAGACTTGAAAAGCAGAGGCTTTTTTTATTTGTGTTAACTAATAGTATGGTTGTTTTGCATGGAGGCATTTGGAATATGCATTCATGCATATAACATGTATATGGATTTGCATTTCTGTTTGCATTTGCTTAACTAAATTAAGGGCATGAGCACAGAGAACACAAACACGTCCTATTTAGAACATGCTTTACCTCAATATGCATTGGGTACATGGTAACTTAGAAAGCTATGCCTTGTTTGTACTGAGTAGTGTATTTTGTAAACATATATGTGCTATAACTTATTAATAACATAGCACATGTTTACAATTTTAGAAGGAGAACTGGATGGAAGTTTATCAACATCAAGTCATTAGTTATGGATTGTGCATCTACCACTCAAGCATCACAGGAAGAACGCCTTGAGGAGCCGAATCTCTGTTCTGGTCGCCTTTGTGCCCAAGAGGATCTTCATTTATAATGTCAAAGCATCTGCTGCGTGAAATAAAAATGCAGTATTTTTGCTTTCCCCAGTCATATACATAATACCCCAAAATCAGCTACAGTAAAATGAGAGCTACAGGACAAAGAGAGCTACAAACAAAGATCCAGGCCATTTCTGTAAACTATTACTTAGAAAAGAGTAACATGCAGTCACCTCGCTATAGCTCAGACAAGACAAACAAAAAGGAGTTTAAGAGATAAAGCGAAGTAGAATTGGATATACAAGGTGAGACACAGAATATAATATGCACCCAGACTGTAAAAATAATGGACAAAGTGCCTTAAACCAGCGTAAATTGAAGTTCCAGCAGGGGGCAACTCCACTCGTTCCAAAAAAAAGTCCGTTTCTATAGAAGTTTATGGGAAAATGACCCTATTTATCCCTTGATTTATTACCTCACTAAACATTTTCATAACAAGTTTATGGTCTAAATCGCTATTCTCAAGTCTTTTTCAGTACAGCATGATTCATTAAGCCAATTATGGTCCCGTTTATTTTAAAATAGACAATAAAGCGTTAGCGGCGTGGCTACATGACGACCTGTCAATCAGGACAGAGGCATAGCAATGCGTATCCATGGCCATGTGTACATTAGAATAGCCGTGACATTGTGTTTGGGGGTATTCCATGTTTTAATCTTAAACTTTGAATCTCTAATTGTGTGTTTTCACGTCATCCTAATTTAAACATTTTGGTAGCCGAAACATGTCTTGTTCACCGTGCTGCCAACCAACCTAGCTAGGTACCGCTGGCGTTAGCTGGTAGCTTAAGGGAATGTTTGCTGATTTTCTGTTTTACTGCTGTACTGCTCATTAGCGTTTAGCTAAGCAATAGCTAATTAACCAGTCACAATTGTCTTGGACGGCGCGAATCACCGGACGGAGCTACGGTGCCTCTGGACAATGGTGTAGCTCCTGGCCCAAATTTGTCAAATAGATGTTTTATATGGTTTCAACTTCAATATTTTACCACTTTGTGCTTGTTAGAGTTACTGGAAGCAAAATGGCAAATAATAACAAACCCCAACGCGGCGATTCGGACGCCATCGCAGAGGCATTGCTGTAGAAACAGAAAAGCTACCTCGAGCCACGTTTTTTGCAGATCCAGTCTAAGATTCCACAGATGGGCCTCGACAACAACAATAAGCTAACTGCTATCCATGCCCAGCTAGCATCTCTGACTGCAAGCCTTGGCTCTATCAGATCGGATGTGAACAATCTAAAAACAACCGTGGAAAGCAACGCAAGTATTCTTGACAGCCAACGCCATGCTTTTCGGGAGCTGGAGGCAAAGCTAGCAGACATGGAGGACAGAAACCGGAGATGCAACATCTGCATTGAGAGGGGCTATCCAGTATCTCTGACACTCGCTGTCTAAGTGGTTCCCAAATCTAGCAGATGTTCAGATTGAGATTATGAGAGCCCACCAAATTTACATTAATAACCCAAAGAAGAACATTACTACTAATTGCACGTTGATTTTCAACGTCCTCGTTACACAACCAGGCAGGTGATCCTACAAGCTGCGCGGAGATCTCCGCTCATCATTCAGGGTCGGAAAATTTGCCTCTCCCCGGATTACAGCAACTTTACAGTGAAGCAGTGGCAAGCCTTCTATCAAACCATGGATTAAGCACGAGTCCAGGGTCTGGATTTTTCCTGTTTTATCCAGAGATGGCGCCAATTACAGAGCATTCACCTCCATTGAGGATGCTAAGGACTATGTGAACCGTGCTGCGCCCCGCCCGCCTACTGCTGCGGCGGGAGAGCCGACGCTTTGGATCCCGTCACAGAGGGCGCCATGGAGGAGGACCAGGACTGAAACAACTGTCTGATGAACATAGACCATTGGTTTGTCTTGTTATCTCAATGGGTCCTGATTTTTGTCGCACTGTTGTCTGATATGATTACAGAGACTCTGTTTTGGAATGCTATGTTGACCTAGCTTAACATAGACTACTCTTCATAGGTTTGCTGGGACACTGCTAGGCTAGAGTTTCCTTTCTAAGGTGTTTTGTGCTTTGTGTTTCTTGTTTCTTTTGACATAAAATGTGTTTATTGTGATGTTAATTTAGTGTGGAACCAGTTGCTGTTGCAACTAGGTATATATGGGCTAGTGTTCCATTTTTGCTGCCCCGTATCCAATCTTGATCACAGACCTAATTTGGACTTAACTTTGAATGCACAGTTGTTAGGATTCAGCAAAATGAAAGGCAGTAGCAATATTCACATGTACTTTCATCTAGAACTCCAAAATTTTAGTTTGGAATTGTGGCGGACTGAATGCTCCTCGTAAACAAGCCAACACTCTGGGTTTACTAAGAAAGAGAAATGTTGACATTGCACTATTACAGAAGACTCATTTACTGCAGGTGGATGCCGCCTGTTTAGCCAATAGAGTCTATCACACAATTGCATTCACGTCAGCGAGCTCAAAATGAAAAGGCATGGCCAATCTTGTCAAACGGAATCTCCCACTTGAAGTGTTGTGATCTCTACAACAGAATTTGGTGCCAGAAAAATTGCATTTGTGTCAGCATACGTGCCTAATGTTGATGGCAATTTCTATAATACGCTCACCAAACAAATGCTGGAGTTAACGGACCGTTCTTTTATTGTTGGTGCAGATGTTAATGCTGTGTGGGACCCAAATATTAATTGGTCGAACACAAAGGCCACTAGGGACCAGGATCAGGCTACAAATGCTCTGAAGTCATGGGCCAGCAGCTTGAGGCTTATAGATATTTGGCGTGCAGTTAATCCCACCTGTAGGGACTATTCTTTTTTCTTGGGTAGACATAAAAACCTTTCTAGGATAGATTTTCTTTTTGTATCCCCTCAATTATTTAATTCAATTGATAAAGTGGTTACTTCCAATGGCATTGTTTGACCCTAAAGGGGTCCTTTGCGCCACCACAATTGGCCAATTGTCTCAGCGTGCAGGTAGATGGCGCTTCTATAATTCTTTACTGAAAAATGAATCCTATATCAATCGGTTTATTGCAGAATTCTAAATATTTGCAGAAATTCATGTTGGCTCTGTGGAAGAATCTAGAATATCGTGGAATGCGATGAAAGGTTTTATTAGGAGCAATACCATACTTTCTGTTCCAATGCGCACAAAGCCACGTCGCTGAAACTGCAAGACCTTCAAGCTGAGTCACCAGACTAGACTCACTAATACAAACAAATTTTACTGACCGGATAGCTTTAGAACGATCATTAGTCAAGAAGGAAATAAACAACATCCTGAAAGAGAAATCTGAATTCCTCATCCATAGAGCAAGACAGCACTATTACTTTCAGGGTGCTAGATCTAGTCACCTTCTCGCTATGAGATTAAGATCCAGTGATTATTTTGCAGACATTCCCGCTGTTAAATCTTCAGATGGCAATATTAGAACTGACCCTGTCGAAATAAATAAATCCTTTAAGTAATTTTATTCCAATCTGTATGAATCTGAGGTTACTTTGGATAAATCTCATTGTGACAGCTGGTTAATTCAGCTTGACTTGCCTCGGTTATCAGCAGAGGAATTAGCTAGCTTGGACAAATTAATTTCTATTGAAGAATTAAGCCTGGCAGTACAGAATATGCAAAAAGGAAAATCACCAGGCGTTGATGGGATTCCCCCTGAATTTTAGCTCCTAGCTCCTAGCCCGTCGTTTGGAGTCCCTTATGTCAAAAGTAGTGATCCCTGACAAAAAAGGATTCATAAAAAACGAGACTAGCAGCAGACAGTGTTAGACACCTTATCCATATTGTTGATGCAGCGGAGGACAGCAAGTCCCCATGTCACTTCTCTCTCTTGACGCAATGAAAGCCTTTGACAGACTTGAGTGGCCATTTTTATGGTCAGTCTTACAGGTGATGGGCTTTGGTAAAACTTTAATTGGCATGATTAAAGTCATGTTTTCTCACCCCTCAGCCCAAGTCTTAACCGGACACACCTCCTCCTCTTTGTTTCCAGTTTCTAGATCCTCACGCCAAGGCTGACCCTTGAGTCCTGCTTTATTTGTCTTCAAACACAATTTCTGGTCCTTTTTTATTGAAGCCCCGTCTCACCTGGTTTAATCCAGATACATCTTAATAATAATAATAATAATAATAATTTTGACTAATATAGGCCCTTTCACAAAACCAAGGACGCTTAAAAACAAGGGGGGGGGGGGGGGGGGGGGGGTTAAGAAGTGGCAGGAGAGATTAATCCCTAAGCTTCAGTGAAGAGGTATGTTTTAAGCTGGGTTTTAAAGGTATAATAGAGGAGGCAGAGCCAATAGCAAGAGGAAGCTGGTTCCAGAGCGATGGTGCACTGACACAGAAGGCTCTGTCACCAATGTCCGGAGCCTGGATTTTGGGACAGCAAGCAAGTCATTGTCGAGGGCCGCAGAGACCGTGACTGAGTGTATGAGTATGGTGGAGCGATCTGTTAGGTACTGAGGTGCAAGGCATGGAGAGATTTGTATGTCAGTACGAGAATTTTATATTGATCCGGGACTTAATTGGCAGCCAGTGTAGCTTCTTCAGGATGGGAGTGATGTGAAGTCCAGGTTTTGTGTGGGTGAGCATCTAGCCGCAGAGTTCTGGCGTACTGAAGTCTGTCAGTAGACTTGCTAGGCAGACCAAAAAGGATACCGTTGCAGTAATCAAGACGGAAGGTGATGAAGAGTGGAAGAGGGTCTCAGCACAGAATTGAAAGGCACTGTCGGAGTCTCTGGAGATTTTTCTGGATGTTAATTAAAGGCCGTTTTAGTAGTGTTTTTGATGTGCTGTTGGAAGGAAAGGGTGGATCTTATTGCTGCCGTACCTTAGAAGAAGCCATTACAGAGCCTTGGTCACTCCATAATGTTGTATTTGCATATGTTTCTAACAAACCCATTGCCCATTGGCCCCATTATCCTTCCTCTTATCAAGACTTGGAAATTAGCTGAAACATACTGGCACACTTTGAAACATACTGGCACACTTTTATTCCCTATATTCAGTAATACAGCACTCCTTTTTGGTCCTTTTTCCTTTATCTGCAGTTAGGGTCAACACTCAAGGCACAAGGCTACAGCCCGGACCTCTAACTTGTGCAGGTGTTTGGTCCCTTGTCTTGTGCCTCTCTGTGTGTGTGTCTGTTTCTGTGTGTGTGTTTTGTCTCGCTCCCTCCCGTCTTTCCTCTATTTAATTATTATTTGTATTTGTAAAAATGTTATTATATATTTTTTAGTTGGCCCTGGGACTCGTTCTTGTCTGTGTATTGTTTGTAATTGTTTGTCACTGTTTATTTCTTAAATATGTAAAAAAAAAAAGATTTTCTCTTGTTTATTATTCTTTATTTTTATGCTCCTTTTATTCATCATTCCCCAATGTGACCCCCCATTGTTTAGTACTTTGTGGTGTACATGAAACTTACTTCACTGAATACCCTCCCAACATTTGATGATGATTAAGATGCAGCATCAATACTGTATATCTTATGACTTATGAATAATTGAAAAGGCACGTGCTTTAAATAGCACATTGGTGCATAGTGTGTAGGGATGACAGCTCTGGTGCTGTTGGAAGGTCTCTCCGGTGCTAATATGTGAATTGCACTTGTTCTTGGTGGAGCAGAGGTATTCATATGCAAAAACGGGATTAAAGGTGTTCCTACATCCATCTATGACTAGCTGTGGGAGCAGGAATGAGGCTTGTGTACGCGAGTCACAGTAACTTTGATTTATAAAACACAACCACTTTGTATGCACAGCTTTATACAGGTGTATGGAAAAGTGACAAAAAAAGAATATGTATGCAAATTTACTGTGTTTATGCGCAAACAGACTTTTAGTCATGAATGTACAGTTGCATGTATCTGGCTCCCAGTCTCATTCACAGACCACAAGAGAGGTGCATTTGTGCAGCAAATGTCTTTTGCAAAGAATTCAGAACAGATACATACATACATACTGTATATAAACATAATATAAAGCTTAAATAAGGACAAATGCTAACAATAACTTATTAATGGTGAGATATTACATAAAGACATGTTATAATACTATATATTATTTTAACTTTTATTCAAAATAAGGCAAAGAAATCATGTATGACTAATTACTGTTGTGCACCGTGGCTCCATCCGGTCCTCGGCGCCGCCCAAGACAATTGTGATTGGTTTAAAGGAATGCGCAGAGATGGCAAAAGTACTCACTTCCCATACCCAAGTACTGATTTAACTTCTCAAATAAAAGTAACAAAGTACAGGCTTGGAAATTTACTTAAGTATTAAAGTAAAGTAGCCTTGGGAATGACAGCCATTGTTTGTACAAAGCTACCAGGACCACACAAATGTTACTAGAGTGCAACTTGAGAAACTTCCGTGGACATGGAGAAAATGGCTCTTTATTCTTTATGTCTTCCAATAGGCCTAAAACATCAGATATTTATTGAGACCGAGACTGGGACTCTAGGTTATTAAGATTCTGACTAAGTAGCATGATATGAATTCAATTGGGGTTCTGTGAGATATCGATGTACAGTATATTCTCATCCAAGTAGATTGATTTCATGACGCAAACAAAAATAACTCCTGTGAAATCATTGTAAACTTGTTAGTTAGGACTAGATTAGGACTGGATTTAAAGCTGATTCTAGTTTCCAACTTCAGCCCAGGTGTGTCTGTTGAAACCCGGATGGAGACAACTTCTCTCTTTTGATGCTTGATTACAATCAAGCAACAGTACACACATTGGCATGGGTAGCTCTGCTATGGCTGTGTGTGGTTCTGCAAAGAAATAAATAACATTGTAAAGGCTATCATACCCAATGCATAGGAATTATATATATGCTAGCAAATAATACCAATAAACCCATTATTAATTACATTATCTTAATGCAGTGTAGCCTAATTGTAGCATGTAAAATGATGCACCTAAAATACAAACGTGTGCAAGGGCGTTCAACAATCACCATTATCAAATCAACAGCCAGATGGAACCTAGGGTAACTGGTGAAGAACACAAACAACTAAATCACTAGCTAACTTACTTTAAATTTGCCAGAACTACAGACCAATACAACAACAGGCCCTAAATTAACTGACATCAGTTTTTTGACTTACTCAAGACTTACTCACACACACACACTCTCAGCTGATTATCCTTTGACGGGCAGCTAGCCTCTTTTCCTTTTCTTTCCCTTTTTTTTCTGTGTGATGTGCATGCCCGCTCACGTGTGAGGCGTGTATCCGCGCTATTCTCACACATAATAATAATAATAATAATAATAATAATAATAATAATAATACATTTTATTTAACAGCGCCTTTCTGAACACTCAAGGTCGCTTTACAGACAATAAAAGACAGATACAGGGAACAGAAAAGTGTAAGCAGTTATAACAAAACAAATAGAACATGCACTGACAACCACACATGATAGACACCCTTTGGTACAAAACTAAAGTAACGAGCCAATTTTGTAAAATGTAAGGTGTAGAAAGTACCGATAATAGTGTTAAAATGTAAGGAGTAAAAGCAAAGAGTCGCCACAATAATAAATAGTAAAGTAAAAATATCTGATCATCTTGGAATGCTGCGTGGACTAGCCAGACCTTCCTCCCCTGCGCTGTGAAGGAAGGTCTGGCAACGGGAGACTAATATAGACAAACAGAATAAAAAATAAAATAGATCCATTGAATAAAAGCATCATCCTGAAGCACTTTTGTCTCTGTCTTCTCACTGCCACTGTTATCACAGGAGGCACATACAAACACACTCACACACGTCCCTGTGTGTCAAAAGATGTGATGGATTACAACAATCAAACAATATTTCATGAGTCCCAGCTGGCTGCGAGCAGCCAGAGCCATTTAAATTTGTAGGAGGGAACAGATCTCTTTATCTATTTTTGTCTCCACTGTCTTTCCCTCTCCTCACGGATGAGTCACGCTCCGTTTCCCAACCCACTGTGACACACACAGAAACACACACATACCGAGGTCTGCTGATTAAGACCAGCGTGTCACATGTTATTTGTTCATACTCTCCGTTTGATTCAATTAAAAAACTACATATAATCCTGGAGCTGTTTTAACTTACTACTGTGATCTCAGGCAACTCTTCATATTCTTAAAGTAAAACATCTATAGGAAGAAAGCCATTTCTACACCAATCCCCAACACATTAACAGGCCCTAATCTTTAATAGTTTAAGTTTTATTGTCACATGCACAGTACGAAAACGTTTCCCTGTACAATGAAATTATTCCTTTGCAGCTCACAGAATGCCAAACGATGTAAAATCTACAATATGCACTACAAATGTACAAAATAAAACAATTTTACAAAAATAAACCATTTTTAAAAGGCAACATGTGACAAGTTAGTTTTCCCTTCTTTTATTTCCAATTTTTTTTCCATGTCCCAACAGACCAAGCTAGTTTTTTTTGTGTCATTGTTACACATTGTTTCAAATTGCAATGGTGCGAGCGCAGAACATCCATCCATCCATCCATCTTCATCCGCTTATCCGGTATCAGTTCACGGGGGCAGCAGCTCCAGTAGGGGACCCCAAACTTCCCTTTCCCGAGCCACTTCAACCAGCTCCAACCGGGGGATCCCGAGGCGTTCCCAGGCCAGGTTGGAGATATAATCTCTCCACTTAGTCCTGGGTCTTCCCCGAGGCCTCCTCCCAGCTGGGCGTGCCTGGAACACCTCCCTAGGGAGGCGCCCAGGAGGCATCCTTACCAGATGCCCGAACCACCTCAACTGGCTCCTTTCAACGAGCCTTTTTTTCAGAACATGTTTTACACTAATTGCTGTCTCCAATGTGAAAAATATTTGCTAAATGTGAGGAAAGTGACTTAAATAATCCAAATATATCAGCTATAAAATTTTATCAGATTTTTTTTATCTTTGGGGCCCCAAACATACCTATGTCTTGTCATCATCACCTATGTGACATGCGTCTCCTGATACTTGTATTTCATTGGTTTGTAGATAGGCTTCCCCATCTCATATCTTCTTCAAAGTGTCTGAAGTGTTTTCCAACTGACTCCTGCTCTCCCCATGCTACCGCGGCTCATTTTCTTTTGTTGCGTTGTTTTTCCTTTTTTTCGGTTCTGACAGTTAACCATTCCTGCTTCAGCAGTTGAGAACCAAGACAAGGGAACTTTACTTGGATCTCTTACCCTCATGTTGTTCTCAGGTCTTTTTAAAGATCTTTTACTGTCTGTTTCTATGATTATCCACTCAACATATGTTCATAAGTCAAAATAATTCCTTTTTTCCCTCAAACATTTGGTCTCATTTCATAACTTTTATAATATATATAATAATAATTTTCAGGAGACAAGAGCATGGTCAACTGGAAGGCAACACAAGGCTTAAAGCCCATGTTGCAGGTTTAATTTTCCAACAAATGTTCACTTATTGATTGTTGGTAATAAACAATCAAACTGTTATCCACTGTATAGCTATGATATTGAAAAGTATCACATAACATAAAATAACACAAAAAGTAGGTCAATTTTAACAGTGGTTTGCTTTTCTCCCACAATGCATTGCATGACGTCACACAGGGAGACAATAGGCCAGCCAGCTTAGAGAGACCATTGAGAGTTACGAGAGAGATAGAAGACAACAGTGTAAGAAAGAGGTTCAGCAACAGATTATAGATATCATCATATACATAGATAGCCTATATATCTCATACTAGAGACATATAGACGTAGTTGATAGATATATTTAAGATAGAGAGATAGATAGCCATAGATAGCATACCGGTATAGCTAGCGAGCTAGCTAGCTGTAGGTTAGCTAGGTAGGTAGGAAAGTGGGTACAATTTGTCTGTGTTAGGCGGGCCGATTTTTCAAAGACCGGCGTAACCAAGAACTCAAAGATCTGAAAGTGAAACACAGCTTAGACGGGGGATGTTGTTCGGCTTTTCACAAGTTTGAGCTAGCTAACGCTACGCCACGGACGTTAGCAAAACAGCGTTAGCCTAGCCTGCTAGGTAAATATTACGACTATCTTGGTGTTGCTATATAGCGTCCATTTGTCAACATCATACATGTGGCATTAGTGCACCTTTTGTACCATAATTGTATTGAATGGGATAGTAAGCATCGCTCCTACGAGATGGGTGGGTTTTTTACGTTACACACAAGCTAACTGGCTAGAGTTAGCCTGTACGGATGCTAGCGGATTAACGTTGTGTAGCCAGCAACTTCGGCAGTAGAGTTTCGGTAAGTAACCACGACAGCGTTGTCGCCACAATCAACCTGCAGTGATGTTTGAAATGGAGACACGCATATCGTTTCTTTCCTGAATCCTGGCATTATTCATTATGACGTCAAAATAAATGAAGAGTAGCCGAGTGTGCGCGGTATGAGCTTCCCGCAGAGTCTCACCGCCTAAGCACCCGCTCCACCGCAGCTTCGCCGCCCACAACACGCACCGGCCAACAGCGACACGTTTTCACCGGAGGTTGAGGTAAACACTTAGAAATAACACTGGGGATGCCTTCTATTCTATATATAGATAAGTGTACACAGTACTTATCTGAACTAACACATGATCCCTGTCAATAGTCGCGAGAGAAAACGTTGACGTTCACTCGCTGCCATTCACTGACCGTAAAAAGTAAGCATTGTTGCCACGCTGCATTGCTAAACGAAGGAAATAAATGAAGGGACTTCCCACAACTTGACAATTCCTCATTTTCCTCTACGTCTGTCGTCAGGGTCGAATTATTTGGCTGGGGCCTTCCTCCTCTTCCTCATCCCAGTCAGTCACCGTAGTTCTAGTGCCAGGCTGAGACTTAACTCCCTTGAGTGACGTCACCGCCGAATTGACTCCATAAACCCGCGAATACCAAAAATGACCAAAAACTAACTTTAAAACTATTTGGAGACATTTTTAAAAATGATATACATATCTTGAGTGGTTTGTGTACCCAATAATCAACAGTGGTGGTCAACTTACAACATGGGCTTTAAGGAGCTGCAGTGTTTAATCATTGACAAACTAAAACCTACACTGTACTTTTGCTACCACTTAACAACTTAACGGCTGTACCTCATAGGGTCCAAAAAGATGCTAGAATGAATAGCTGTGGATGTGGGGAGGGGCCCATAGAGAACACCTTTCTACAGGGCCCAGAATTTTGTGCTACGCCCCTGACCACAGATACATTCTGGGATAGGACGGAAAGAAATTCTTTGGGTCGTTTGCATTTCTTTAAATAAATCAGTCGTCTTGAGCAGCGCTAAGCTCTGAACACAGCAACAGTGGCTCTGCAAAATAGTCTTGGTAAGGAACTTGTTTAGGTGGAACATTTGGACCCTGCAAAAGAAAACGTCACATATAATCCAATATTTAAAAAAGTTTATTGTTCACACAATACTGTGAGCTATAAATATCATTAGCTCTTACCAGTGTATTGCCTTGTGCACTTTATTCAAGCAATCCTCCCCAATCGGTCCCAAAACGTCCCAGTTAGAGAGGAAATGTAAACATATTCTTTGTAAGTCTTTCCAATCACGATCAAAATTTTCTTCAAAACTTGCCGTTTTGCTAGGCTGGAAGGATTGTTGCTATTTCTTCCATGGCAAAAGGATTTTCAGAACGGCAACACACAGACAGCAGAAAGTGAGGGGCAAAGCCTAATCTGCCTGAAATGTACTTCCATTGCTCCATACTAGCTCTGAACGTATCCACCATCTCTCTCTCTCTCTCTCTCTCGCTCTCTCTCCATCTCAAACCACACATTAGTGATGGCCAAATGAAGCTTTGTGAACCAGAGTCTTTATTTTCTGAGCCCACTAGATGGCACTCTTGGTTTTAAGGCCTAAGGCATTGCAATTCAAAGTATTCTCAACCCTTTGTTGAACAGAGACCGCCATCTAGTGGGCTCAGAAAATAAAGACACTGGTTCAGGAAGCTTCATTTGGCCATCCCTACCACACACGTACCAGTTTATATCAACAACGTTCCACATCCGGTATTGCTCTTGTTATGCCCAAAATTCTCCTGACAGCTAGTCAGACTATCTGTCTAATCTGAGTTTTCTGTTGCACAACTAAAAAAACCTTTTCACGTACAAGTGTTCCACCAAAACAAGTTCCTTCCGGAGGCTAATTTGCAGAGGCACCGTGGCTCCGTCCGGCCCTTAGCGAGGCCCAAGACAATTGTGATTGGCTTGAAGAAATGCCAATAAACCAGAGCAGGTTTTTCTCCCATCCCCGGAATGCTGTGGGGACTAGCCAAACCTTCCTCTGCAACACTAGAGGAAGGTCTGGCAATACGCAACTAGTGTTACCCTCACTATGTACACCCTTGTGTTTTTATACTCAAATTAAAAACATGCATATAGTGTAATACAAACAAAATATGTGTTTATTTTGTATTCAGTCAAAATAAAAATAAGCTACGTCTTGTCTTTTGTTTGGGTCTGACCACAGTACCTCATCAACATGGCAGTGCAATGTTCTCCCTGGTCAAGCCACAGGAGAAGTTTTGCCCTTGCATTTGGAAAAAAGCAATGAAATGCTGTTACAGGAACAGTATATCTGCACATACATCTTCCATAGCTTGTTGCCCAGCCACCCTCATTGTTAGACCAAAGGGGTCCAGCACTGAAATGCTCGCCTGTGACCCTGTTATTGCTAAAGCTATGGTTGCCAATTTAACTGTGAATTGTGTATGCCCATGCAAGGATTCTGAGTGGATAGGACATTTAACTTTTGCATTTTGAATGGCAGTGTGTTACATGTGAACCCAAGAAGTTGGTGTTGTGTTTTAGAAAAAGTGTGGTTTTGGTCTGTTTGAGGTTTCTGTCTAAAAGGAAGTTTTTCCTTGGCACTTTTTGCCAATTATAGAGTGTGGTCTAGACCTACACTATCTATAAAATGTCTTGAGATAACTTATGCATCAAGTTATGATTTGATAAATAAAACTGAATTTGAGCTGCAATTTGAGTGTACAACAGGAAATGTTTTTGTCTTTTAGAAGAATTGGTCCAGGGGTTTAGTACAACAGGTTGATGTCATCGTGTCGCAAGTACCAGTATTGTACACAAGTGAAAAATATTGTTGGTATATTGTTAGATATTGTTAGTATAAGCAATCATGTAAACAGCTTACTGTATGAGTATTTCTTGACTTGCGCTAATGCAAACGCAATGACATTATTGTGTTTATGGACTATAAAAGCATCCATTACTGACTAACTGAATGCAAGCCATTTAGAGCTCAACACCTGATCATGAGCCTTTGTCCTGATACAGACAGTAACACAACAGATTTCAGCCTTTCCAACACAGGCCCTCTGGACAAGGCCAGAAATCATGTTGTAGAGCCAAGAATACAGGCCAATGGACTGTAAAATGCTAGGTAATTGATTTGCAGCGCCAACTGTACTGTAAGACAAGCCAGCTTTGTGTTGACAAGCTAATGAGGATAGCATTGTGTGAGTAGTTGGTTTTGTGTGTGAGCATGCACACGTGTTTGCAGTAAGATCTGTTTACAAGTGTATGGTTAGTATGAGGGTTGAAAGATCACCCATTTAAAAAGAAATGAAAAGAAAGCTTCAAATGATGTCCAGAGTTAGTATTTGTACAAGTGTGTGTGTGTGTGTGTGGTGTGGTGTGTGTGTGTGTGTGTGTGTGTGTGTGTCCATGCCTGTATGTGGTTGTTTTGGACTTTAATGCAGAGGCATAACTCATGCCCACTGTCCAGCCAGCCAGCTTGAGCATCAATCCCTAACACCCTGATACCTTGATATTTTGAAGGTGTAAGACAATGGACAGGTCAGGGATGGGATGGAGGGAGGCTGATATATGACACCTATTATGCTGGGATAGTCCAAAGTATCCAGATCACATGGGAATTGGACAGTATGTCTACCAACGGGTGAAACCAAGATGCCAAACACGTGACCAGCAGCATCTCAGCATGACCAGTCACATGCCTGTTCTCTCAGCATGTGATAAAAGCATGTTGAGGCTGATAAAAAATGCATGCCACTGAGGTCTTTGAGATTTGATGATTTAATGATGTATTTCATGCTTCTTCCCATGTCCACCCATCCCAGCTTACATTGGGCAATAGGCCGGGTATCCTGGCCATGGCACCAGTCTATCACAGGGCTAATGTACTGGTCATTTGCCCTTGACCGTGCCATTCCATCATGTTCTGTTTTGTCATATTAAAAGAACGGTGGATTTTCCACTCGTTTAGATCTAGTCGTAGTACGGTAGTCTCGTAGGACAATGCTATTCCGACAATATCACCCATTGCTAACTCCACTGGTTCAGTCCACCAGATGGCGTGGAGGTAAGCAAAAGGAGCAGTCAATAGCAAGATGGCACGATAGGCCTGTAAACTCTACGCTGTTTTGTATATGCACTTTTGTGTATTTCCATTTCTGTAACTATCAACGTACCATAGTTGATCTGTGACAGGTGTCTATCGGATGCCTGTGCTCCTTTTTGATGCTCCAAAATGGATTTAAGAGGCAACAGATTATCGCTGCATGTCACCCTAGTTAACACTAAAGTTACACTTGGCACCAGGTAACATTAGCTAGTAATTGGATTAAACATGATTAAAATGCTGACAACTAAAACGATGTAAAACTGTGTCTGTACTTCACTGTAGAGAATTGCAACACCGGGACCTACAACAATCTGCAGCTAAAGACACAAACTAGCACTGCTGTTGTTGCAAGAACACACAAGGGACTAAATGGTTTCTTACTTGAATACCTTGTAAACCTCGTGGTGCATTCAAAGTTATTGTAAAATACCCATTTCTCATCTGTTTGCCATTTAATAGCAATTTACTGGTGAAAGAAGTTATTGTTTAGTTGTTGTTATAACATTTTAATAAATCATTCTTATTCCCCCCGTTTTTGAGCTGATCTGAAAATGTATCCGATCCGTGACTCGAACCGTACCGTGAGTTTTGCGATTCATTGCAATCCTACTATCAACAGTAAACCTTAGAAGAATAAACAAATAAATCAAGACAATATTTTTTTAGAAGAAAAAAAGAAAGGATATGGATATACAGTACATAGTGCATTTATGTTTAACAAAAATGTTTAATTTAGAATGAACAAATCAAAGTTTTGTTATTTTTGTTGGTGAGAAAGAGAAGTAGCACTGCTGAGCTGTTGAATAGAGTGTGTTTGCTTTTCTGATCCAATTGTTGAGTAAATATCTTCTATAACTGGAGTCGACGCTTAGTTCACGAAGCTAGACAACATCATTGCTAGTGTGTAAGCAGAAGTACTCAGTGCCTGGAATCCCACCCAGGTGAATCATCAGCATCCACTGATAACATCCTAATATGCAGTTAGGTTAGGTAGGCTGGATGTGTCTGTCAAACACAGTGGGCATTTCTCAATGGACCTCTGTTCTAGTGCCACTGTGAAACGTCATGTTCTGTGGCCAAAGTACTGCCACGATGCACAAGTTCACAAGAAGGATTCAAATTCCCAGAAATGTTCTTGACATGCCCATCTTATACGCCATTACACGCCAAGCAACGGTGCCTCCGCAAATAGCCTCGGGAAGGAAGTTGTTTTGGTGGAACGTGTACGTTCAAAAGTTGTTTTAATCATGCAACAGAAAACTCTGATTGGACAGATAGTCTGGCTAGCTGGATTTACCCTGCAGAGGTCTGAGGAGCAGGTAAGTCCAGTAACGGAGACCCCGGCTAAAATGAGGGACATCCGGAAGAATTTCCGGTGGCACCTGAACGTTTTAGGAGTTGAGAAGCTCCAGAAAGTGACATGATAGCCAGGTAGTGCCTTCCAGGTTCCTGGTCGGCCTCCAGTCATGCTCAAAGAACCTGGTGTGAGCTGGAGCTCTCACAGAAGACCTGTCTTGTAAATAAGGCTTTTATTTCCCCTAGGATCATTTGTATATATCACAACACACAAGATTAAAGAGAATCTGTGGTTACCTGCCTTTTGAGTTAAACTCCATAAGCGCCATTAAGGACCTCGCTGGCCGGCTGTCCCATTCACATACACGGCCACAGAGCAGCAGGTAGAGACAGGGGAGAGCAGCGTCTGACAGGGCAAAGACACACCCGTCTCTCTTTGAGAGACTTGTAGAAGTGGTCTGGCCAATCTGATTGCATTCTGCATTCTCTTCTATTCGGTTTGCATTTACACCCATAATACATGTGTTTTGCTTATCCATAAATTGTGTTGTTGGGAGCATGAAGGACATAAAGGCACTTCATGTAGAATAAAAAAACATTGAATGATTGATAACAAAGAATCCTGTCTTTCTCTAAACATAAAGCCATATGCAGTATATGAAGACAAATTCTGAAAGACTCATCAGACCATTCCTATTTTCATTGCTCAAGGTTTTGTCACCCTATTACAATGTTTTGTGAGGTTGGCCTTGATACAGCCAATCCCCAAATGCCCTTCAATGTATAAAAAGCCCGTTGCACAGGTTGGGGGAGACTGTGTCACAGATTTTATTAGACCACTGTGATGGCCACAGCCATGGCCACACAACTGGTTTAAGAGAGCGGTAACCTCATGCACTTATATTTTTCCTTAGTTTATGCTGGTTTTTATTCCTTTGGATTAGTTTATGTACTTTTCCCATACACATTATACAGTTGTTGCAAACATTTATTTAGTTACAAATAACTCACAGGTTCATTTCACATACATTATACTTTATTTAGCTGACTATACAGAAGTACCTTTTTGGGAGCGTGGACCATAAGTTACTTTTGGATTGTCATTCTGTTTGAATAACTATAGTTTGAGTTTACCAGTGATGGATTCCACACCCGGGAGGGATCCAGGAAGTCTGCTGGCTTAAAAGGGGGGGGGGGGGGGGGG
>NC_045741.1:26802022-26806072 GCF_008692095.1 Etheostoma spectabile
GCACTTGGAGCAGGGGAGGGGGCCTAATTGCACACTACCACTGCTTGTTATGTCAAGCAATTGTAGCTTTATTCTCTCCTTAGATATTTTAGGGTTTAGATTTATATTATATTGAGTATTTTTGTTGAGTTAAGGAAAATGACATTTCTTTTGGGATAAGTTTTTAGGTAGGTTTTGCTGTTATTTGTAGTTTCTGTTGTAGTGTTATTGTTAATCTTCCCCTTTGTTTCTTATGTTCAGAGCTTTAGTTACCGTCTGTTTATTTGATCTCTTTTATGGGCCCAAAACTTTATCTTCATTTTGTTGTAATGATTTTTGGGAAATAAAAACCCTTACTTTTGGACTTCCCTTGTGACTCCTCTTGCTTAACTGCTTGGTCCCTCACAATCACAATGAGCCTTAACTAGAAACCAGTGTCTTCAGAAATATTACCCATTATCAAAAAAGCTGCATTCTAAATGAAAGTACATGTGGATATTGCTACTGCCATTCGTTTCGTTAAATCCTAACAATAGTGCATCCAAAGTTAAGTCCCTTAATACACAAAACATGTAAAACACAGAACAAGAACATAAGAGACAGTGATACAGAAGGGAATAAGAGAGAAGGCTGGGAAACAAAGCCAGCCAGCGGACATCCAAAATAGGTTTATGATGAAATTGGCTATGAGGCAGCAAAAAGGAACACTGGCCCATAAATACCTGGTTCGACACTAAATTAACTTTAAAGTAAACACATCTCTTGTCAACAAAAAGCGCAAAATAGCAAGCACACTGGAAAGGAGACTCTAGCCTAGCTGTGGCCTAGTTAACCTATGATTAGTAAGCTATATTAAACAAGATTGAAATGACATTCAGAATCAAAGTCTCTGTGATCACGTCAGATAGCAGTGTAATAAAGCTAGGCCACATTAAGAGATTCTTCAGGTTTAAATACCTTGGGGTCTTGTTTGCGAGAGAGGGGACCATGGAGCATGAGATCGGTCGGAGAATTGGAGCAGCGAGTGCGGCATTACATTCCATGTATCGCACCATTGTGACAAAAAGAGAGCTGAGCTTGAAGGCAAAGCTCTCGATCTACCGGTCAGTTTTTGTTCCTACCCTCACCTATGGTCATGAAGACTGGGTCATGACCGAAAGAACGAGATCCAGGGTACAAGCGGCCAAAATGGGTTTCCTCGGGAGGGGGGCTGGCGTCTCCCTTAGAGATAGGGTGAGAAGCTCAGTCATCCGAGAGGAGCTTGGAATAGAGCCGCTGCTCCTTTGCGTCGAAAGGAGCCAGTTGAGGTGGTTCGGGTACTGGTGAGGATGCCTCCTGGGCGCCTCCCAAGGGGGGTGTTCCAGGCACGTCCAGCTGGGAGGAGGCCTCGAGGAAGACTCAGGACTAAGTTTCAATTCAATTCAATTCAATTCAATTTTATTTATAGTATCAATTCATAACAAGAGTTATCTCAAGACACTATACAGATAGACCACACTCCAGAATTTACAAGGACCCAACAGTTCTAGTAGTCTCCTCCAGAGCAAGCAACAGTGCGACAGTGGCGAGGAAAAACTTCCATTTAGGCAGAAACCTCGGTCAGACCCAGGCTCTTGGTAGGCGGTGTCTGACGGGCCGGTTGGGGTTAGAATGAAGAGTGGCAATAACAGAAATAGAAAAAATTAGTAGTTTGTAGCAGTTCTTTGTGGTAGTTCATGGCAACTGGAGAGATTATATCTCCAACCTGGCCTGGGAACACCTTGGGATCCCCCAGTCGGAGTTGGTTGATGTGGCTCGGGAAAAGGAAGTTTGGGGTCCCCTACTGAAGCTGCTGCCCCCGCAACCCGATACCGGATAAGTGGATGAAGATGGATGGATGGATGGACATTAAGAGATTAAGGCAAACCATGGGTTCCATGTTCATCAGGCAGTTGTTTTAATCCTGATCTTCTTCCACGGCTTTTTCCGCGATAGAAACCAATGCCTCGGTCCTGTTGCAGCAGGAGGATGGAAAGCAGCTCGGCTCACGTAGTCCTCCGCCCCCCCAGCAGGGGTGCCTTCCTTGATCTTCAGTGTTGCCGGGTAAAGCAGGAAATAATCCAGACCATTTACTCTTGCTGAATCCATGGTTGGATAGAAAGCTTGGCGTCGCTTGACCGTATCCAGCCCCTGACAACGAGAGGAGATTTCCGTGCAGCCTATAGGATTGCCTGCCTGGTTGTGTAGCGGAGTACGTTGAAAATCAACGTGCGAGTAGTGATATTCTTCTTTGAGCTATCACTGTAAATTCGGTGGGCTGTCATAATCTCGAACATCTGCCAATTTCAGGAACCACTTAGGCAAGGAAAACAAGAGATATTGAATAGCAGCAACTTCTAGCCTTTCTTTCAACCCAACAATGCGGATATTGCATCTTCGATTTCTGTCCTCCATGTCTGCTAGCTTCACCACCAGCTATTGGCCATGGCTCGTGTCCATGGTTGTCAAGAATACTTGAGTTCAGTGGTTAAATTGGCTTTTGTAGGGAGGGGGGAGCCCTTATTTAATGTGAATGGTCATGATTAAAAATTGCGCCGTAAAATGACATAATAGACTAACAGGTAGGTAACAGATTTTACCCTCGGAAAATATATGAAATTGAACATGTTTGAAAATATTGTAATATGTAAACTTATAATAATATATGAAATCTTTTTAAACAAGAAAATTATGTTGATTTAATAGAATCAGAACAATTACTATATTACCGTGATTTATGATGGGGGGCTCTCGGGGGCCACCCCCATAATCGTTTTAGCATTAGACACTTTTTCCATTTTGGTATTTTTTATGCACCTATTTTTATCTTTTTTTGAAACAATATGCCTGAAATATCTTTATGTAAAGGGAAACATTACAATCCAAGTATAAAAACATAATGGAATACATTGCAGTAAGGCTTTCAGGCATTCTGTATTTCTTTATTCTCCTTTAGATCAGAGTCAGCACACATGTAGCTCAGACATCATTTACTCTTCCCTCCTCTTTTACATCTTTTGTTGGAGGATAACCTCAAAAATGCATATGACAATTATTCAACTCAATGATAAATTATTCATATTAATTTATTAATAAACCCCTGTGCTGTAATATTTCTGATGTTTGAGCAAGATTTCGGCTCATTCCGTACGGTTTCATATTTGTCAATCAACATTTCAAAATACATTCGAGGCTACACTCAAAACATTCTGGACCGAAGCCCCGGCAAAATGTTTGGTGCTGAAGGAGACGGAGCTGAGCTCCGGCAGGGTGTGGTGTGGACCGGAGGAGGCGGAGCAGCGGTCTGGCCCAATTTAACCTCTGCTTGAGTTGCTTACCACCGTAGCTTTTAGCTTGTTCACATCAGATCTTATAGAACCAAGACTTGCAGTTAGAGATGCTAGTTCTGCATGGGTAGCAGTTAGCTTCTCGTTGTTCCCACCTGCTGAATTTCAGCAAAACGCGTTTTTCTGTTTATCCAGTAATGCCTCTGCAGTGAAGTGAAGTTCTGTTCTTGTTTGCCATTCTTTTTTAATAGAACAGAATAGAATGCCTTTATTGTCATTATGCACAAGCACACAGTACCTGTGCGATGAGATTGAAGCAATCCCTTTACAGTGTTGACACAAAAATATAAGACAGTATGACAATATCAAAATATCAAAGTCAAAAAATGAAAAATAAAAAGTACAATGTAGGAAGTGCAGAGAAAAAAAAGAGGGGGGGGGGGGCAGGTGCAGTCGGGAGAGCAACTGTATGCATATATGAAAATGGCTTGAATACACATTGTGTGAAAGGAGATAAGTATAAAACAAATAGTGACTCTATCGAGCACAAGGTGGTAGAATATCAGAGTTGGAACCATAGAAAACAACTATTTTGCAAGGTTGGGCCAGGAGCTAAAACTTTAAGCCTCCATCTCTATCCAACCTAACACTTGACTCCCCCGGCATGCATGCTTATATAAGTCAACTACTATTTCTGGAACAGACAATGACAATGACACACCTTAATTAAGAGCCCGAGACACTCGCCCACGCGTAAAAATAGCAC
>NC_045741.1:26806082-26806224 GCF_008692095.1 Etheostoma spectabile
TAGTTTAATAATTTATCAACCATACAAGCTAGCGATTTACCAATGGTTGCGTCTGAAAGGTAACGAGTTAGTGGTTACGGGGGTCTCTTCCGGGTCTTTTTAGCCTCTACAGGTAATTTTCTATTGAGCCTGGAACTTCCAG
>NC_045741.1:26806234-26806471 GCF_008692095.1 Etheostoma spectabile
GGTCGTTGGGCTTTAAATCCAAACTGTAACATCCCAGATTTATCCACTTTATGTCCATAATTCATCACGTTTTGGCTCATTTATGCCGCTAGCTAGCGGTGCCGTCTCTCATCTCTGTTGTTTAGGAAAAAACAGGCCCCAGTATGCCCATATATGGGAGACAACGTCACCATCTTATATGGAAGGCCAAAGGGGACAAAAAGGCCAATAGGCTGTATGGAAGGCCAAGAGGAGCAC
>NC_045741.1:26806481-26811153 GCF_008692095.1 Etheostoma spectabile
CGCATTTGCTTGTGTAGCATTACTGTGGGTGTAATATCAATAAATACGACATTAATATGTTATTATTGGCATAAGTAAATGTCATGAGAGCAAAATCGTCTTGACCTTCTTTTAAAAAAATTATGTATTTTGTCAACTGCATAAGTTATAATGATTATTTCTTCACAGTGTAACTCCCAAGACATATGAGAAGTGTTTTAGAAAGGAAAATGGCTTATGTATTACTTATCTGTCTGTGATATCAATACATATCTGGAAGATTCATGTTCCGTTTTATTTATTTATTTGTCTTTAAGGCCCTGCAACCATTTTTAACATGCAAATGACCTCACTGCAACCCAAATATTCCAATAACCCAGTTTGTCCTAAAGAAATTATGTTCATATCTTGACTGTAGACAACAGGGTTGATGTTTTACAAGCTTTTTTATAAAATAAATCCAGACGGACAATAAACTGTAAAAATGGCCTTAGGTCTCAGAAGGAGTTAAGGTCAGTTTTTTCACATACTGTTTCTGTTGTCTTTTCTCTGTACCGTGTATATGTGTGTAGATAGGAGTGTGGTATCTCAGTCCATGCTGTCTTCAGCCTCCTCTCTGAGAGACCACGCAGCTTTCTTCCAGTCAGAAACAATGCGCCCGGCAAATGACCCCAAAGAGCGCGAACCCTCCCACTTGCGGATGCTAAATGATGTACTCCGGGACCTGGAGAAGAGCTTCCTCATCCCACAGACACCGCCTGGAGTGTACAGGTAGGAGACAAGTTACTCTCTCAGAGCTGCAACTCAGGAATGCCCACACACTCAGTTTGAAAACCAAAAGAAATTATGTTACAAAATGAAGACATCAAGTCTTGAATATAGTTTTCATATGATTATATTTCATCGTAAAGTCCCCTGTAGCATGGTTTCTTGGTATTCTATTATCAATTATTGTCTTTCTGAATACTTGTTTTTGTTGTTGATATTTAGTCTTATTTTCCCTTCACAGTTGATGTAGCATTAAAAGGTTTTAACTGAGCTGACTAAACTTGCAGGCATCCTGAACATTCATCTCAGAACGTTTTGCCTCCTAATGAAGTGGGTTGCATCCCTCCTCCCTTAGCTCAGTTGGTCCTAATGCCAATCTATTTATTTGGACACACTCACTCTCCTGGCATTGTTGAGCCTTTGTATTTGTCGGCAGACTCAAATTCCAGCATTACATGACACAGGTACCCTGTTGATTTGTCTTGGAAACAATAACTGTAATGTGTATGTAAAATGCATTTGCATGTTGACTTTTTAGTATATATATATATGTGCCTTCCCTAAGTTTCTTAGCATGTTAATTCAGTTCAATTGTATTAGTTTCAAATCATAACAGTTATCTTAGGACACTTTTGAAATGCAGTAGAGCATCACCAACTGCCAACTGTTAATCAGTGGAATGACATTAATCCAATAGGAGGAATGTGTGTGGTATGGTTGTATTGAGTGTGTGTGCTTGTGTATAACAAATATTCTTCTAAAAAATTTGCTCCATTGCACTATTGGTGGTCAAAAAGTCCATAGGGGACGTTTGATGGCAGGCATACAGACAACCAGCATATTGGAAAGATTACTCCAATAACTTCCACCTATAGTCATTCAAAAGTAAGATTAGTTAAAGACTACATTGTGACCATCTCTGTGACTGTCATGTCGTGACATGGACTGCTTTGCTTTAGCAAGATGTTTAATGGTATCTAATTTAATAATATGCTGTATTTTACCAAAAAACAATGTGTGGATTAAAACCTAAAATTATCCCTCTCAATCATCACTTGACCCCCATAAAGTGTGTTGTGCTGTCTGTATCTGCAGAGACCCTGCCTTCTGCCTGTACTTTCTAGTTTCTTATTTTTGTGAGTCTGGACGTTTATGGGTGTCGGCAAAAAGCCAAATAGGTGTGTGTAACCATCTGCTAATAACAGTGTGTAGGTTGTGCAGCCCTTTCTAATCCCCAGGTCAGCCGCTTTTGTCTCATACTGACCATCACACACAAACACACACACACACACACACACACACACACACACACACACACACACACACACACACACACACACAGGATGAAACTTTGCATTTACACAAAATCTGGCAATGTGGGACCCTTATGTAGATTTCTTTATTTGTGCTTCATAACGTAAACACTGTGAAACAATCAGAAAATTATGTTTTATTCCTCTTTATTCCTGTTTCTTCTTTACTGTGTGTTTATTCAAAGTAAACAATACTTACTACACATTATACTTTTCATGTTAACCCTCATGTTGTCCTCAGGTCAAATTGACCCATTTTCCTATATCAGTTCTCATCAGTTATCTTTTTGATTACCCAAAATAACATGATTGATTCCACACAACGCTCTTTGGCAAGTACAAATCTCTACTTTGATTAATTTTGGGGTGTCTTATTCAATTTTATAGCATTTGAAAAACAATTGAAGCGATTTTGAAATAGTATTGAGTAAAAGTATTCCAGTCTGGGATGATCCATCAACATACATTCCTTTAATTTTAGTCTAAATAATTCAAAATTTCTGCTTTTCTAACTCAAACATTAGGTTTATTGACCATCAATTCCAAAAATAACTGTAAAACTAAAGTTAAAAAGTAAAAAAAGGTGCAATTATTGAAAAAAAAGAGTCAGTGTTGAAAAAAGGGACAAAAACGTAAGAAAAAGTTACAAAAACATTGATAAAAAGTGTCAACAAAAGTGTTAATTTTCACAGGAAGACAACACAAGGGTTAAACCATTGTCTTTTTATTTCGTTCATAGTACAGCTCTGCAGGGACGCCTAAAGATAAAATCTAACAAACGCACATTGACTCCTGAACAGGTGAATTTTATCAGGTTGAAATGAGCAATTTAGAAAAAAAAAAATAACAGGTTTACTAAATCCATCATGGAACACTCATATTAGCAAACCTTGTTGAAAAAAGGCGTTTCTTGTCTTATGTCTGACTTTCCATCTAATGATGCATTTCCATTGCACGGCACAGTTATACTGAACTAGACTTGCTCTTTTTTTCGGTTTTAGATAAGCAAGAGTTGTAGATAGTATCTGATAACCTCAGTCAAGGTTTCTAAGCAAGCTAATCTGAAACTAGAAGGTGGAGTGTAAATTGTGCACACCACTGATTGGTTTGAGAGAACCGTCACTGGCTTGACACGGGTCCTCCTGCACCACATAGACAAGCTACTTTCAACAGCAACTGCAAATATCTCAGATTAACAAAAAACGTAAATAGAGATATTTCAATACTATTTTTTTCTTCCTGAAACCAATTCTAATACCTGAGTATCAATCTGATACCACTGTGTTAAAAAAAAAGATTATTAATCTAATTATAATATAAAGTTGTAACAATTCCCAAACACCACCGAGCCCTGTGGACTTGTCCAACTGTAGACCATTTCTGCAGCAGTGGTCTAACAGCTCCGGCTGTTGTCCAAGAGGGAACGTAGGCGGGTTTCACTGCATGATCCACCACAGCCATGTAAAAGTTCACTGTACCCCACTGTAGGACTTCACGCCCTTAGGCAAGAACCTATGCTCCTTACCACCTGGAGCACATATTTTCTTAGGTGGGGCTTCAGAACAATCTGGCTGGTGCACATGAAGTCCAATCCAAGCAGCAAGGCATGCAAAGTTGATGCGCTGAGTATGTGTATGTTGACGGTGACGTGGGCATCGTGAAGGAAGGAGCAGGGTGGTCATCCCTAAGGCCGCCTCTCCTGCCCTATTGGCCATGATGAACTTTGGAATGACGCTCAGGCTTAATGTCTCTCCTGCTTCTTGACCTGGTTCCACAGGTTTTCACTCATGAGGAGTACGTACAGCCCGAATCCAGACAGCATCACCACTGGCACCTCGGATGGATATGGCACCACCGAGAGAGTAGGAATTCCTAACACCGAAGCCACATTCGCACTTTGACCCCGCCTTGACCCTGCTCGTCTTCTTGCTGGGTTTCTTGGAAGAGCGGTCGGCAACCTGGGACTGTTGCACTCGATTCCAATAAAGCTTGGAGTTACTCCAATCCTTTTCAATGAGGGACCCCACCTTCCATCTGGTCCACCGTCGACACAGTCCCCGCAGCACATCGCCAACCGGGGGTTACATGCACTAAGTATGCGCCCACCATCTCGTCTTCTGGCATTTCGGACTCCATTCAGGAGAGCGCTCGATGATCATACGCAAAGTCCCGAGGCACTGGTAGGCGACTGCACATGGGATCGAAGCTGCTCCTCAATCTCCGACTGGTAGTCTGTGGCAGAAAAGCCTCAAGAATGCGCTTTTGAAGCTACCCAATAGATATATCGTTGCGGATGCTAACCACCAACTCCGTGCAGGCCTTTAAGCACAGTGTTGAGTGTGCCTAATAGTTCAATGTCACTCAGTGGCCTCAGAGTGAGAAATTGTCACACTGCTCGAATAATCCGTGACGTCACCGAATCCCTGACTCACCAAACTGGGGAAACTCCATCCTAATAGGAGTTTTGCTGTGCCGCAGCAGAGGCTGGAAGGGAAAAATCCCCTTGCCGGGTCGTCGACTGTACGCTGCAGGTGTGGAGAAACTGGCTGGCCTCCAGGAGAACGGATTTTATTCCGAGTCTTTTCCAGGTCTTCACCCCACTGCTTCTCTCT
>NC_045741.1:26811178-26816828 GCF_008692095.1 Etheostoma spectabile
CACCCACGTCGAAGGACAAAGTACACCTTAAAATTAAGGAAATGGCAGCTCTCTGATATCATAAAAAGGTTGGCTCTCACCCTACCCCTGCTAAACTGCAAACTAAACCGCAACTATGTCATCCACCACAACCCCTTAAATACCGTAAGTGACAGTAATAACTTTCCACTGACGAAGAATAACATAGATTGAGTTTCCAAAGTGTATTGAATACAAACAAAACAACGTACTCCTTCATTCAAACATATTCATAAACAATCCCGCACATCTAAACCCCTCTACCAAAGACCCAATGTCCCACTGTTCAGAAATAATCCGGATAAACAAAAGTCCTCCTCCTTTGAAACCAAACCACGAACACAAACCAAAAATGCCGGGTGAAGCGTGGCGAGACGCCGCAGTCAATATGAGGTGACGGGTAACTTACGCGACCTCGCCAAGTCCGATTAGAAGAAGGGTGGATGCAGTAGACCAGAATGTCTTCCAATTGATAATCCACTGAGAAAAAGTAAACCATTTATCCCGCGGTGTATCCCATCTGGCAGGCCTGCGAAAAACCAGAGCCCTCCTCAATCGTGACCGCCTCTCCCGTTGAGCTCCGAAATCTCTCTCTCCTCGATCGATCAGCTGATCCCAAATCATCACAAACACGTCCCCTTTATAACCCCCGCCTACAACAAACCACTCATAATGCATACAAATGTCAGTCTGCAAACAATCCGTGGTCCCAGCTCAGGCCTCAGATAACACAGCTATTACATCTACAAGTGACAGCAAAAAACAAATACACATAATGCATGTTCCCCATCGCATAAAGAAAAAGCTGCACATGAAGATAGTATGGGTGACCATTACACTCCCTCCCCCCCCCCCCCCCCAGCCATCGCTTATCGGGCCATAGATGGTTTCAAGTCCTACACATTTATCGTTGTCCCCTTCAGTTTACAGTTGACCATCACCGGTAGTTTACAGGTCCAGTACTCTGTACCCTAACTGGCCCTGACCATTTGGGTGCAAACTTGGCAGAGAATTTGGCTGAGGCTTTAGACGTGTGTGCACCAACCCAACCAGATCCCCAACTGCAAAGTGTACATCTTTGCGTCGTGCATTATAGTATCTAGCTTGTCGGCTTTTGCCACCCGACGTGTCTTTTCAACCTCCTTCAGCAATAGCGCCTGTGTTGTGTTGTTGTATGTAATGTGCTGGGTGAGGGTGCCTTATGAATAAGTCCTCCAATGGGCCTTTGAGGTTGCAACCCAAGCTAACGCAGCTGGGACACCCCAGTGTCTCATGTACGGCCGTGTTGATAGCCAACCGGAATTCCAGGTAACCACCATCCCAGTCCTGATGATGTTCCCCACAAACGAGGCCATCATGGTCTTCAGGGTCCGATTGACCCTTTCCGTCAGATTCGTCTGTGGGTGGTATGCGTGGTAAGCTTCTGGGTAACACCCCAGGATTCACAGAGGATGGAAATTAAACAACTGGTGAACTGGGCTCCGGTCAGACACAAGGAAGGTGGGTACCCCCCATTTGGTAAAGATGTCGTTCTTCAGGATCTGGCATACTTTTGGTGTCTTGGAATCCTTCAAAGCAAACAGCTCCACCCACTTACTGAAAAATCACCACCACCATCAGAACTGAATTCCGGCCCTTGCTGAGAGGAGGGGTCCCATGAAGTCCACTCCTATCATCCCCCGGTGCACAGACCTCTGTTGACTGGAGTAGCCCTGCGGGCTTGACATTGTATCCTTTGAATTGTTTGGCAGATAGGCAACTGCGCACATGGCTCCAAACGTCCTTGCGCACTGTGGCCACCATCCCACGTCAGGATCTTAAGGAGGGTCTTCATCCTCCCTAGTGGCCTCCGAATGGACTGTCATGAAGTAGCCAGAACTCGGGACTAACACCAGCGGAACCACCAGCGGTAGTTGAAGCCGCCATACTTAGATGGTCACCCCCCGGTATAACACTCCATGCTGTTTGTTGATAATGGAGGCGTCCCGTTGTTGGATCGCAGATGGAAAGACCAAGCTCTTGGCATAAGGGATCGTCTCCGGACCGTTTCAATGTCCTGAAGTGTCTTGGTAGATCAGACCAGTAGATTTTGCACTAGCCGACCTACTTTCCCATCCGGTTGAGGATGTGCTCGGGGACAGGGCATCCGGTACCACATTACAACACCTTTCTTGTAATGGCCCCCGAAAAGAGAATGCCGGGGTGACGATATCGGCCAGCCGAGGGATGAACTTGTGGTACCAGCCCACCAACCCCAGAACCTCTGGAGACTCTTCAAATCCCGAGTGCTGGTTAGCCGCAATGCTTCCACTTTGTGTTTTCCACTTCTACGCCTTTTCCGGAGACCACATGTCCTAGGAAGTTGAGTGGGGATTGCAGAAGATGGCATTTAGCGACATTGAGAGTTAGATGTGCATGATGGAGTTTTTCAACACCGCCTCAAGGTCACGTAGGTGTTGCTCATGCGACGTGGAAAACAATGATGTGTCTATGTACACAAACATATTCTGCCCTTTAACCCCCCCAGAACATTTTCCATCAGCCGTTGGAAGGTGGCTCCGGCATTCCTCAGTCCAAATGGCATACCTTAAACTGGAACTCCTAGTTGGGTGGTCATGGCTGTTTTTAGTTTACTTCCTTCTCCATGGCCACCTGCCAGTACCCGCTCTGAAGATCAAGGAGCTAAACACTGTGCTCCATGCATGGATTCAAGATTTCATGAACCAGTGGCTAGGATAAGTGTCATGTGCGTTTTAGCATTAAGTCCCCTGAATCCACACAGAACCGTGGATTCCGTCCTTCTTAGTGTCAACACACCGGGGACGCCCAAGCCGACGTAGAAGGCTCTATAACATTGTCCTGAGCATTTTTCTTCACCTGTTCTTCGATGACCGCTTGCTTGTGTGGCGATACCCTGTAGCTCTCCTCCGCCTGGCAGTTCATCGGTAGTCAAGATTTGTGTTTTATGATGTTAGTACCCCGTGGACTCTGTCCAGACTGAAGACCATTTCTGCAGCAGTGGTCTAACAAGCTCTGCTGTTCGTCCAAGAGGGAACTGTAGGCGGGTTATCACTGTCATGATCCACCACAGCCATGTAAAGTTCACTGTAGGCCCCCACTGTAGACTTCACGCCCTTAGCAAGAACCTATGCTCCTTACCACCTGGCAGCACATTTTTCTTAGGTGGGCTTCAGAACAATCTGGCTGGTGCACATGAAGTCCAATCCAAGCAGCAAAGGCATGCAAAGTTGATTGCGCTGAGTATGTGTATGTGTTGACGGTGACGTGGGCATCGTGAAGGAAAGGAGCAGGGTGGTCATCCCTAAGGCCGACTCTCCTGCCCATTGGCCATGATAACTTGGAATGACGCTCAGCTTAATGTCTCTCCTTAGCGACTGCATGGGATCGAAGCTGCTCCTCAATCTCCGACTGGTAGTCGTGGGCAGAAAAGCCTCAAGAATGCCTTTTGAAGCTACCCAATTGGATATGTTGTTGCGGGATGCTAACCACCAACTCCGTGCGCCCTTAAGCCACGTGTTGATGTGCCTAATAGTTCAATGTCACTCAGTGGTCTAGAGTGAGAAAGTTGTCACACTACTCAATAAATCCGTGACGTCAGCCGAATCCCTGACTCACACAAACTGGGGAAACTCCATCCTATAGGAGGTTTGGCTGTGGCCGCAGCAGAGCTGGAAGGGAAATCCCTTCAGTGCCGTTCCACCTGTAAGTGCAGGTTGAGAAACGGGCTGGCCTCCAGAGGAACGGATTTTTTTCCGAGTCTTTTCCAGTCTTCACCCCACTGCTATCTCTGCGTTTTTAAGCAGGCCACCACCACCTGATCAAAACTCTGCTCTTAGTGTCGATATATCCTTGCCTCTTTCATCACTGTCTCAATGGCCGCTCTGAGACCCTCCTCCCGATGGAGGTGCTGTCTGGTGTCTTGACCCGATTCTCCACCTCCATCCTCAACTGCATTCTTGGACCTGCGCGCTATCAAACCACCCTCAGCTTCCTCCTCCTCATCTCCTGGCTGCCGTTGTTCTTCCCTGTCAGGGGATCTATACACGGAGTCCCCATAGAGGTTTGTCACTGATGCCGCTTTGAGTATGTCTTTCTGTATAGCGCCTGTGTGTTGTTGGTGGTTGTATGTAGATGTGCTGGGGTGAGGTGCCTTATGAATAAGTCACTCCAATGCCTTTGAGGTTGCAACCCATATAAACTATATATATATATATATATATATATAGATATAATATATAATATAATATATAATATATTTTTTTTTTTATTAGTTAGGAGAAAACCCAGGCTCGTTCAACACTATTCTACCACAGACACAAAGTATAACATCCACCCACAATATCACAATCAAATCCTCCATTCCCCTATGGCCACCATCGTACACATTCCCAAACCACACCGCAAAGGAAAAGTACAACGCTTAAATTAAGGAAATGGGGCTCTCTGATATCAATAAAAAGTTTGTTCACCCCTACCCCTGCTACTCATCAAACCGCAACTTGTCATCCACCACAACCCCTTAAAACCGTTAGTGACAGTAATAACCTTGTCCCTGACGAAGAATAACATAGATTTTGAGTTTCACAAAGTGTATTGAATCAAAACAAAACAACGTACTCCTTCATACAACATACTCAAACAATCCCGCACATCTAAACCCCTCCACCAGAAAAAGACCAATGTCCCGCTGTTCAAAATAATCCGGATAACAAGTCCTCCTCCTTTGAAACCAAACCACAAACACAACAAAAATGCCGGTGAAGCGTTGCGAGACGCAGTCAAGATGATGAGACGGGTAACTTACGCGACCTCGCCCAGTCCGATAGAGAAGGGTGTGATGCAGTAGACCAGATGTGTCTTCCAATTGATAATCCACTGAGAAAAAGTAAACCATTTATCCGCGGTGTACCCATCTGGCGCCCTGCGAAAAAACCAGAGCCCTCCTCAATCGTGACCGCCTCTCCCGTTGAGCTCGAAATCTCTCTCTCCTCGATCGATCAGCTGATCCCAAATCATCACAAACACGTCCCCTTTATACCCTACAACAACCACTCATAATGTATACAAATGTCATAGTCTGCAAACAATCCGTGGTCCCACTCAGGCCTCAGATAACACAGCTTATTACATCTACAAGTGACAGCAAAAAACAATACACATAAGGCATGTTCCCTCACCTAAAAGAAAGCTCACATGAAGATAGTACACACACACTCAGTACCTTGACAGTTACTTTGTTGAAAGTGTTTTAGAGAAGTATTGTCTACACTTAAGCACTGTGTTTTATTGGAGGTCAAGCAGTGATTAGAATGATTGCTGAATAGATGATGAAAAATGGCAAGAAAATAATATTGAGTGTTTTGTCTTGATGAAGTTGACATGCCACTGGTGACATTGAAGGCACATGACCATGTGGTGGTTAGGTGTTTTGTATAATGCAAATTCTTTTAGGTTCTCTATTGAGCATTATTCCACTCTATTGTCTGGATAAAAGGACAGCCGCTGCGTTTTAAGCAGGCCACCACCACCTGATCAAAACTCTGCAGCTTAGTGTCGATATACTCCTTAGCCTCTTTCATCACTGTCTCAATGGCCGCTCTGAGACCCTCCT
>NC_045741.1:26816838-26818905 GCF_008692095.1 Etheostoma spectabile
TGTGCTGTCAATGGTGTCTTTGACCCGATTCTCCAAGGCCTCCATCCTCAACTGCAGTTCTTGGACCTGCGCTGCTATCAAAACCGCCTCAGCTTCCTCCTCCTCATCTCCTGGCTGCCGTTGTTCTTCCCTGTCAGGAGGATCTAGATACACGGAGTCCAACATAGAGGTTATGTCACTGATGCCGCTTTGCCGGGGATTCAAAATTAAACACAGCGGACAAACCCGATGAACTCGATCCCTTATTCAAACATAAGTTTCTCCCGCTCTTACGCGAATAATGTGTTGATGACAAACCCCCTCAGACACAACGCAGTAGTGGTCGAGGGTTTGACAGTTGGTTGGATGCTGATACATCGCAATAGTCCTATGATTGGGTTCGGGATTCCCAGCTAACGCTTAGGCAGCTTGGCTGAGTGCCAACACGCGCCATTTAGAACCACAACGTGTCAGTATCCATTATTCGGCTAATCGGGAAAAAGCAATTAAAAGCATGAGAGCATCGATTAGTGTAGCTAATTCACTGAGAATTTTTTAGCAACAACTGAAAAAATATACAAATGTTCGCTAGAAAATGTATTCAACAACGCTACGTCCGTAGCAACCAAAAAGTGTCAGTTTCACTTATGGCCGGTGTTGAATTCTGAACAATCATTGCGCAACACGAGCAGAGCGAGTGATTATGTCATTCACTGATGTGAAATTATAAAGTAGACTAATTATTTATCCGCGCTAAAATGTAATCAAAACGCGTTTTTATGCAGACAAAACTGAAGTCAAAATAATGATTTCCTAAAAATGAGAGAACAATGTCCGCCATGTTTTGTTGTTCTCTCGGTCCGGAAACTATGAATTCACGTGGCTTGGAACCGCAAACGTTAGAAAAGAATTGAAGGCAGGAAAAACGAACGTCATCAAATTCAGTGACCATTATTGTACACACTCGACGTATATTGCACATGGACCAACGTATCGAACGTTGATATGCGTACTGGTTGCCACGACACTGGGTGTGGACGTGAAAAAGGAGGCTGATCGTTGGGCGAGAGAGGACGGGGAGAAGCGGTCGGGTCAGAGGGCGCAGCGGGCAGTTTTTCCAGGAGACCCGGCCTCCGGATCAAATACGTTTCGGTGGATTACAAAATGGGAGTACTCCTTGGTGCTGAGCCGGACCGTGGGCGAGGTTGCGTGAGTTGTCCGTGCGGACAGTATTAACCGCGGTGCTTTGGCCACGCTTCTCCGGCCATGTTTTGTTTGTTGTTTTGTTTGTTTGTTTGCTACTCGATCCGGACTATTTAAGTTATTGAATGACATTGGTTTTGTTGGGTTGGGGTTTGGGGGAAAAGTGTTTAAATGTGTGGGTCACTTTTAAGTGCGTTGACGTGTATGTACGGAGGGGTGTGTCCGATGTGTAATAGTTGTGTCTTAATAAACGCAGTTAACACTACACTTATGGTCTATTTTTATTAATAGCAGGTTATTGAGCCGACCAAAGGCATTTAGGGGTTGGTGTGTTGGGTGGGGGGGTCGGGGGTATTCAGGTGTTGGTATTTAAAATAGGGAGGACAAGGTTATAGCCGATGATATCAGGGTCCGCCCATTACCTAATTTTAAGCGTTGTACCTTCCTTTGCGAGTGGTTTGGGAATTGTTACAGATGGTGGCCGTATGGGGAATGGAGGTATTGTTATATGTGGGTTATGTTAACTTTGTTGCCTGCTGTAGTTAGTGTAAACGCAGGGGTTTCTTCTCACAAAAAAAAAAAAAAAAAAAAAAAAAAAAGTTTGGGGATTTTTGCTGCTGGGATTAGGGGTGGTGCTAAGTTGCCGTAGGGTTACACAGTTATCAACACACATTGCACAAGAAGTTCAGCAGTACATTCCATACTTACATTAATTCGCTCCTTTGGGTTGTGTTGGCCGTTTTATCAAGGATGGATGCCACGCACCAACAGGGGACCGTCGCAGAAAGTGATGAGCTTCAGGTGGGGCTCCTCTCTCATGACTGGGAACAAAAACCCCAGCCTCCTACTGAGGCACACCACACCGACTGTCACGACCAGGCATAT
>NC_045741.1:26818930-26819065 GCF_008692095.1 Etheostoma spectabile
TCACCCTACCCCTGCTACTCAATCAAACCGCAACTATGTCATCCACCACAACCCCTTAAATACCGTTAAGTGACAGTAATAACCTTGTCCACTGACGAAGAATAACATAGATTTGAGTTTCACAAAGTGTATTGA
>NC_045741.1:26819399-26843707 GCF_008692095.1 Etheostoma spectabile
GCCTGCGAAAAACCAGAGCCCTCCTCAATCGTGACCGCCTCTCCCGTTGAGCTCCGAAATCTCTCTCTCCTCGATCGATCAGCTGATCCCAAATCATCACAAACACGTCCCCTTTATACCCCCCGCCTACAACAAACCACTCAATGTATACAAATGTCAGTCTGCAAACATCCGTGGTCCCAGCTCAGGCCTCAGATAACACAGCTTATCACATCTACAAGTGACAGCAAAAAACAATACACATAATGCATGTCCCCATCACTAAAGAAAAGCTGCACATGAAGATAGTAATGGGTGACCATACAAAGTAATGTTTTAATGTTATTTGGCATGTGACTATGGTATAAGTGGTTAATGCCCTTCCAGGTGTCCATTGTCAGTTATTAATAAACTTGGAAGGTTTATGCCTCACCGTGTCCATTAATGACAATGGACCTGACAATGGACACCTCGTTGGGCATTAACCCTAACTTAAAGTAGATTTTCTTCAGGACTAAATTATATGGTATCGGATCGGTGCATAAACTCAAGTACTTGACCATACCGAAACCAGCATTTTAGTCAGTATCAGAGGCTTTCTCAATACTGGTATTGTTATCTGAACATCTGTAGCCGTAAAACTATGCAGTACAGTTTGTACACTATGCCGTACAAGTGACCGAGTTCAGACATTGTTGCCAATGAAAGGATCCAGCGAGGGTCGCTGAAGGGGTGCTATATGCAGTGTGAAACCAAATAAAGGAAAGCACTTTGTACCAAAAGTGAGTTGAGTTGAGCTGAGCCGAACCATGCAGTGGAAATGAGACATAAAAGACAAATGAACCTTGAACAGTTACTTTGTTGAAAAGTGTTTTAGAGAAGTATTAGTCTCCTCTTGGTCTTGGTTAAACACTTAAGTACTGTGTTTTATTGGAGGTCAAGCAGTGATTAGAAGTGATTGCTGGAATATGATGATGAAAAATGGCAAGAAAATAATATTGAGTGATTTGTCTTGATGAAGTGACATGCCACTGGTGACATTGAAGGCACATGACCATGTGGTGGTGAGTGGTTTGTATAATGCAAATTCTGTTAGGTTCTGAATTGAGCATTATTCCACTCTATTGTCTTGATACAGTTATTGTCTAAACCAAGGAGAGTTAAGAGACGACAGGGTGCATGGGTGTCAAACTCAATTTCACTAAGGTCAACACTGGAAAATCAGAATCCCATTAAGGGCCAAGTATGTATAGCTTACTGTCATGCTTTTATTTATTCAAAAAATTAACATAGATTTTATTGTTTTACTGTCTTGTATAGACTTCCCACAGTTGGTCAAAATAAAGCCCTAAAAGAGTCACGATAAAGCTCATTAGCCATCAGCAATATGGTGGCCCAATAGTTAGCACTGTGGCCTTGCAGCAAGAAGGTTCTGGGTTTAAACCCTGGTTGTCCTGGGGCTTACCGTGTAGGGTTTGTGTTGGTTTTCTCCTGGTGCTCTGTTTTTCCCCACCACTAAAAATATGTTTCCCTCCCTTTTTAACAAGCTGATGTGGTGAGCAGTAATCCAGTGTCTTTATTGTCTGAGCCCACTAGATGCCGCTCTGAATTCTCTTAAAACCAAGATCGCCATCTAGTGGGCTCTGAAAATAAAGCCACTGGTTCACAAAGCTTCATCACTAGGAGTGATCTCCTAGATCACTCCTAGTGATCTGGCGTTATAAGGCTACCGTGATCTGGCGTTATAAGGCTACCGTGCATCACCCAGGTGGGTGCTACACATCGGGAGTAGTCTATGATAAAGCTCTATATAAATGTAATAAATGTAAATTAAGTATTATTATCATAGAGTCTAGCAAATTAGCAAAACAAAGATTAGGGGTGGCAATAGCACAGTCCGTCAGAGTTGGGTTAGCAACCGGGTCACTGGTTCAGGTCCCCCTGTACGGACCAAAGTAGAGAGGGGATTGGTGGATCCTGAGCATGTGGGTGTATATTTTAGTCCTGTGTGTAGTGGAAATTCAATGAAAGTAGGCAACACTATGTATTTTACTTGTGAAGAGTGTTGCAGAGAACCATCCACGGTACTTTTGTTTGAAAAGTCAAATTTGACCCGAGGACAACAGCAGGGTTAATGTTTTAGTTGTGCATTGCAGGTGATGATGTAGCACAGGTGTTATTTTTACTTCAGGATCTGATTTTGAAGGCTTTAACTGCATGGGTCGACAGTAGATGTAAAACTGATTTGGGCTCTCTGTTTTCATAAAAACTTCAAACCAACCTCATTTTCATCTGGACCTCCTTTCACAGTATATAAGAAGACTAAAAAAAGACCACAAATTAAAGGTGCAGTTAGCGAAAATTGTTATTTTAACTATAACTATACCTTTAAAACATGTGAGTAAAAACTATTTGACAAAGAATATGATGCAACAATCTCAGCAGTAGGCCCCTCTCCTACTGTTCTAGCTGAGCATAGAGATGGAGACAGATATTTCTGTGAAACAAACACATGTCGAACAAAGATCAACCCAATACACAACAACAAGAAAGCATAGCAGCTCTCTCCTAGGTCAAACGTGGAAGGAGGTTAGTTGGCATGGCGCAGCATCCTCTCAGGGGTCTGGGTAGTATCTGAGGAGAGGTAACACCCTCTCTGCCCAACTTTCTATGACTTGGGTAAAAAAGGGGAAGGACAAAGGTTCCATGACAATGATAATAATTCTAAAAACCTACAAATTTAGTCCCCGCAAAAAGGAGAAATACATAACCAGGCCCCTTCTAGATCCCTCTGCCTGCCCTAATAACTTTCACACAGTCCCTAAATCACTTGCAATCCTATAATGTGGAAGCCATGATATAAATCCCCCTGTCAGCCATCTATCTTGAAATGGGTGCATCCACTTATTTTTCAACTTGTTCTACATATGGAGCAGAAGAGCAGTAATGTAACATAAAACTTGAGCTTCACAGTGAACACATATTTATTCCTTCTGACAAAAAAGGGAAAAGGGGAATCATTTACACACAACAGCGTCTGAATTCTTTCCAAGTAGCAGCCTTTCAGTGCAGAACAGCAGTAATTCATTGGCTCTGCACAGTGCATGACGTACAAGAAAGTGAGAGCTCCAAATTAGTTGGAGAAGTTATTTTTGTCAAACTGTCCAGCTAAAGAAAAAAAAACACAATTAATCATATCAAATCACATTTAGTTGGAGGACAGCTGACCTTGAATGGTAGTGTCCAACTTGGTTTGACAACAGAGATGGGACTGACGGTGAACTTGATTCCAGTCTGTTTCTGTGAGAGAAACACTCCAAGCTGCTACAGTTGCAACACCTGACTACAGGAGCCGTTTTGCTCAGACTTGCGGAGTACACGTACAGTGGTTGGTATGGTTCGAGGTCCGATCACGTTCTTCGAACGAGTTCTATTGAAAGGGTTCATGAGACCACCTCTTTAAGGAGGTCTTGGAACGCTTGATTGGTCCGGATCCGTGTGTGATTGCTGCATTCATACCTCCCCAAACGAACCGCACCAAGGGGGAAAGCAAACTCTAACGCAATTCAACCAAACTAAACAAGGCAGGTGTAAAAGCCCAGTTAGACAACAATGCATCATTCAGAAGTCACAGGTAGATTGTCTATATTCACAATGCAGCATTTTCGAGGATTTCTCAGGTGCTGCCGGTAATTTTGCCAGATGTCACTATTTTCGGCATAAGTCCGTTACCTTCCTCCTTCTTTGTGTTGTAATCAGGGCTTTAATTTGACACCTACCAACCTGCCAAATCCAGGTAAGAATTAATTTCTTGCGGGTAACATTGCTAAGTTACTAGCCAATTTGGCCTGATGCGAAAGTATGAAAACCTGGATGACCTGTAATTTTCTAATGTTAAACTCCGATAAAACTGAAGTTATTGCTCTCGGACCCAAGCACCTTCGTGACGCACTATCCAAAGATATAGTTACTCTGGATGGCATCACCCTGGCCTCCAGCACCCAGTGAAGAATCTTGGAGTCATCTTTGATCAGGACATGTCCTTTAATTCATTTAAAGCAAATTTCAAGGATCGCCTTTTTTCACCTACGTAAATTGCAAAAATCAGGATATCCTGTCTAAAAATGATGCAGAAAAAACAGTCCAGCATTTGTTACTTCTAGGTTGGATTACTGCAATTCTCTGTTATCAGGCTGCTCGAAAAAATCCATAAAGACTTACAGCTGATCCAGAATGCTGCGGCACGTGTTCTGACAGGAACAGGAAAAGAGACACGTTTCTCCTGTTTTAGCTTCTCTGCATTGGCTTCCTGTAAAATTTAGAATAGAATTTAAAATCCTTCTTCTCACTACAAAGCTCTTCAGGTCAGGTCCATCTTATCTTAAAGAGTTATAGTACCTTACAACCCTGGGAGAGAACTACGCTCCAGAATGCAGGGTTACTGGTGGTTCCTAGAGGCTATAAAATAGAACAGGAGCCAGAGCGGTCAGCTATCAAGCTCCTCTCCTGTGGAACCAGGTTCCAGTTGGGTCCGGGAGGCAGACACCGTCTCCAATTTAAGAGTAGGCTTAAGACTTTCCTTTTTGATAAAGCTTATAGTTAGGGCATAGAATCGAATATTGTTAGGGAGTAGTAGTTAGTCACATTGTTTCAGATATCTATCATATAATAAACTAAAGGGAGACTTGGCTACAGCCCGATCGGTTGGGGAGAGTTCTGGCCCGGCGGGCTGGAGCTTTTTACCTCGTCTCTCTTGGTTTTGTTGTAATAGTTTTAGACAGCTTGGGACTATTTTGATACACTAGTTTGGGCATAGAATCGAATATTGTTAGGAGTAGTGCTAGTCACATAGTTTTCAGATTTATCTATCATATAATCAGAATATAATAGAACCAAAGGGAGACTTGGCATACAGCCCGATCCGGTTGGGGAGAGTTCGGCCCGGCCGGGCTGGAGCTCTTTACCTCGTCTCTCTTGGTTTTGTTGTAATAGTTTAGACAGCTGGGGACTTTATTTGATACACTGGCTCCTCTCTCTCTATCTCTCCATCTTTTCATTTATGTGCATCCATGTCCCAGAAATGCTTGTTACTAACCTATTTCTGGGGAGTCATTCCCGGAGTCTTATGTTTTTTTTCCCCAGCATGTTCCTTGGATCAGAGAGGCTTCCGAAATCAGGGTAGCAGCTATTGCCCTGGTTCCGTACACGTTCTGTGATGCATGTTCAACTGTAACTGTGTGCTGTCGTCCTGCTACGTCCGCTACGTCCTGCTACGTCCTGCTGTGCCTTGTAATGCTGCACAGCGTCCTGCTATGCCATGAACTACCACAAGAACTGCTACAAACTACTAATTTTTTCTATTTTGTTATTGCCACTCTTCATTCTAACCCCACACGGCCCGTCAGACACCGCCTACCAAGAGCCGGGTCTGACCGAGGTTTCTGCCTAAAAGGAAGTTTTTCCTCGCCACTGTGCCACTGTTGTTGCTCTGGAGGAAACTAGAACGTTGGGTCCTTGTAAATTCGGAGTGGGTCTATCTGTAAAGTGTCTTGAGATAATTCTTGTTATGAATTGATACTATAAATAAAATTGAATTGAATTGAATTGAATTGAAGATTAAAGCGTGGTTGTCATTTTAACTGGTGGATTTATGAGAACTATATACAGTGTAGATAGCACTTAGTCTTAAACGGAGTTTCAGTGTCTTGTCAAAGGACGCTCTTACATGGGACTGCAGGGCCAGGGATTGACTGCCAAGGTTCTGATTGGCAGGCGACTGCACTAACAGTGAGCCACAGCCGCCCTCCTGCTCCTCAGACTAACTGCTCCTCAGATATCTCCAGAGTAAATCCAGACAGCTAGCTAGACTCTGTCAAATCTGAGTTTTCTGTTGCACTCTAAAACAACTTTTGAACATACACATGTTCCACCACAACAAATTCTCGATTTGGAGAGGTCCCGTGGCTCTGTCCGTCGCTTAGCACCACCCAAGACGATTGGGATTGTTTTAAAGAAATGCAAATTAACCAGAGCGTTTATCTCCCATCCTGGGAAGTAAGGTCTGCCAATGCGAGACTACAGGTCAGGCCAAGAATTGTCTGCCAGTCTCTAATAACCAAACCTGTTTGACTATGGCTAAGTTTATTTCTCTACAGTCTCACAGAGTCTAGGCAGCTGCATTACAAGGAAGTGCTTTTTCTAGGACTGTCCTTTTGGAGATCCATGGAAACAGGCTAAAGGGACCTGCCACACTTCCCAGAACTAGCCTGTAGGTGTGAGTATGGTGTTTCAGGGCCATCAATATCTTGGCATAACAAAAACTTGACAGCTTGGGGACATACTGTAATGTATCTGGAAGAAGGCACGGACCCTCAGAGTTGAGGACACTACTGCACGCTAACACCTCCTGGTTAAACTGTACTGTATGCTTTAATTTCTTCTCAATCAAGACAATTAAATACTTATGTGTAAGTCATCAAAGTCTCTTGAACCTTCATGTATACAAAAGTGAAGCTGTTCCTGAGTTTTTACTTAATAACACTTTTGTTCTCTATTTGATTTTAGCGTCTCACAATATCTACACACTCTGTCTTCCCCCACACCTCTTTAACTGTCTACCTTTCAACTAGATTCTTACGGAATAAATGGCTTTTGCTGTTCAGTGTTATTCACAGTTTATGGCAGTAATAGACATGTTAATTGCCCTAGACTGCCATTAGCATCCAAGGTAAAATTAGCTGCTCCATCATGCTCGGAAAGCATTAAGGCTTAATAGCACTCATTCATAAAGGAAGTTACCATTCCCTCACAGAACTAAGACAATTAGACTAAGAGCACTGAACGTTTTTTCAAATGATTTCCTTGACAGTTTAAAAAGGCAACAAAACATAAGGTACATTTTTAAGCATCATAAACACCTAAGCAGTGCAGTAAAGCATTTAAAAGTATGCCCATAACTTGTCTTGTTGTGGTTATGTGCGTGATACTTGCGTTTCATCAAATTGCCAACCAAGCCTGAGAAACACTTTCCAGAGAATCCCATTCACTATCATAAAGGGTGTTTGGATATGTCAGTGTAAACCTGCTTGTGGTCTAGGTGGGGAAATTTCAATTTAAAGATGCAGTTGCTGCTGACGCTGGAATAATAATCAAGATAATAACTACTCTTATCCAGTTGAGGTGGTTTGGGCATCTGGTAAGGATGCTCCCGGGGCGCCTCCTTTGGGATGTGTTCCAGGCACATCCTGCTGGGAGGAGGCCTCTTGGAAGTCCCTGTGGAAGGATAACATCTCCAATCTGGCCTGGGAATGCCTCGGGTCCCCCAGTCAGAGCTGGTTAAAGTGGCTCGGGAAAGGGAAGTTTGGGGTTGCTGGAAATGTTGCTCCCCTGACCCAACCCCGGATAAGCAGATGAAGATGGATGGATGGATAGACTCTTGGTCCACAGCAGGGTCAGTGCTGTGTACCCTGAGACTTATAGAACTGTAAAGTTCAACAACTGCATTCTTGCCCAACCTAACAATCAATAATTTCCTAGAACACCACAGTGTATGTTACACATTATGTAAATCATTTTAAACAATGGTATTGTCTCCAAGAAGGTTCTGTTTTCCGGTTCCACTCCCAACTCAGTGGATCTCAGTGTCAGATACCAATGCAAAAATCTACTTCCCAACAGTAGCAAGTAGTATGAAAGACTGTAAATCAGCATAAGCAGGTTGGTTAAACAACACAGGACTTTCACACTGGAGACTGGGGTTCATGTCCCATTGTTGTCCCGTGTGTCACTGAAACAATATGACACGGCCCAGAGCATCAAAAAGAAATGGCATCAAGCGTGTCTATACATGCGCCAAAGGGCTAGAAGATAAAAGAGACTTTTTGCATCAGTTACAAACGCCAAAGCAACCTGACCAAATGTCGCTTGTTTGACACGCTGGCAGTGAAAAATATGTTGGCCTGTTTGTTGGTTTGGTTGTCTGTGAAAAACCACTGGCCCGATTTTCAGGAGACTTGGTGGAAAGGTACAGTATGGGCCTAGGAAGAAGCCGTCAAATTTTGGAGCATGTCATCCCACTCTCTCCCACTTTCTTGCCTTTAGCTGTCCTATTCAGGAAAGGCCAAAAAAGACAAATTAATAGTCTTAATAAAGAAAATGAGTTCAACCTGGAAAATGCACACTGCATTAACATTTTGTAATAGGGCTTGCCTTGGCAGAGGTAGTTTACTTTTTAAAGTTTACTGATAAGATCATTTAGAATATGTTAGAACAGGACTTTATTTTTATTTTAGGATTCAAAATTAAAATATAGGGTGCATATAGGGTGTCCTCACCCTTACACTCATACAAAAAAACTAACATAACATTAGATTACTATCAATAAAGGCAAAAACATTGTTTGAAAACTCAGATTTGTAGAACTTCTGTAAATCAATCAAATCTATATAAGAGTACCAGTCCATTTACATTCCAGTTCATAACAGTCCATTTACATTTACATTACCTGTTAGTGGCTGAGCTCACTGACTAACCAACTTCAAGAGTAAACAATATCTCTAGAAAACAGAAAACAGCCATGTCAGTGAACCACACAGACATAAATAAAAGTCAATGAGTTATCCATAACAAAACACACACACACACACAGGCGACTCAACTCAGGCCACATTCTAAACACACAGAGCCCTAAAAAGTATTCAAAATAAATAATTTATAAAATTACATAAAGACATAAAAGTTAGCCACTTCTGCTCCTCAAGTTATATTTTAATCCATTGGCTTTAAATCTCCTGTAGCAAAAGGAAGGGCAAGCCAAAATGTTGTTACTTTGAAGCTAAACCTTTCTTTGGTTCTCACAAAGAGAACACACACAGCCCCACCATGCTGCTGTCAGGGTTGGATGGAAGCTGTGAGTGACACCTGGGGCAGCAGACATAGTTTAAACCCAATTTGTTGTGTTGCAGAGCAGGAGGCAGCCTCTATTAAGAGAGGATGTGAGGCTGCAGAGAGCCACGCCAATCGATAGCAGATGTCTTTATGTAGGCTACACTCTGAGGTGCTTCAAAAAGGACCACTTTTACAACTGGATATGCCGACAGATGGTGGATAGGGGACATGGGTAGACAAGATTACATTTCTGAGGCTCTTTTATCATTAAATTGCCGTGTTGAAACACCAGAGCAAAGAGCAAAGATTTGAAAAAGAGAAAACAAAAGGTGTGCAAGACCCCCTTTTGTTGTCTCCTTAGAATCTTCACAAAATGTTTGCTCTTTCTTTTCATAACGGCACTTCAATCATATATATGTTTTTTAAATCTTTTTATGGGATAATATCTGAGTTGTGCATTCCATGGTTTACAAAGTGGTGCCAAACTACCCTCCACTTCATGTCGGGTGTTTCTTAGCTTCTGTGTCCTCCATTATTTGGAGAGAATTACCCTGTTTATAGCTTGAGCACTTTCCAACAAATTACTACATGTGATGACATGAAAAAATACCAGTTGTTATGGCATCATATGGCACATTTTCAAAATCATTAAACCAACTAGCAGAGACTTGAAAAGAGATCAAGCTGAAACATCTGGGTCTAAAATAGAGAAGGGGCGTGGCAAGGTGCCCATCTGTCAATCATGACGGAGGCATATCAATGCTTATTGCCCTGCTTACATTAAAATATCCGTGAACATGTTTTTGGGTGTTTTCATCATAAACTTGACCCTCTCATTGTGTGTTTTCACTTCATCGTTTTACTTACTTAGCTAGTGTTAGCTGGTAACTTCAAAGAAAGTTAGATACGGATGAATGGCGCCAGTACCTGGAGGTTTATCGCTTCTGTTGACCGACTGGCAAAACTGATTGTCGTCAGAAGGGTAAAATATATGTGACTCTGGCGTTTAGCTTAGCACAGCCCCATTGAAACCATACACAACACGGACTTGTACGCATCATCTTTTCCCAGCTCTCCCCATTTGTCCAAATATGGTCACTACTGGATCCAAAGCCCAAGATGGCGACAGCCAAAATGCAAACTCTCTTGCCTTCAAAACGGCCGCCCACAAACCAAAGGGTGACGTCAACGATGCTACGTCTATAATTTTAACAGTCTATGCTTTGAGATAGGCAGTCCATTACAGCTGATGGATTCAGTTTTATATCAATGCCTGTTGTTCTATTTTTGTCAGAGGTATTTTATCAATGTATGGTAATACAGTTGAAACTGCACGCTCATTTAAAAGCCAACTGCTGACTTATGTGTTTATGCTGGCAGCCAACTCTAAGTTATGAGAGTTGGCTGCCACATAGCATTACAATCATGAGCTACAGTATGTTGTGGTAAAATCAAACCCAGACGATAAAGACTAAGTAAACATGGACATTGTGCTGTATAAGACAATCGTCCACTGTCATTTTTGTGAACAAATATGATAATATGATAACCCAAACCCCCTCTGCCTACAGGACTAGCCCCACTGGTGTCATAGATGTGTAGATACAGAATCTTACCAGCACTCTGACTTTGACTCTAAATTGTGTGCTGAAGGTCAGTGTCCCTTCACACCCTACAGCTCCCGACCTGTGTCTTAACAGATGAAGAATCACTCCATTTACTCTCTAAGTCTGTTCAGCCACTTTAGGAGAAATCAATGTACTTCAGCCCAGAGGGGATCAACGCTCTGCAGACTCTGCCTTTCTGACCTACAAATGACTGCTCTGCTACCCCCAGCGGCATGTCCCTGTTTACGTATGTGCTCTGTGTGCATGCCGGTGGGTACAACAGAGTGAAAGGAAGACAAAGAGATGGACAATGATAATAATAGTAATAAACTAATCGTGTGGCCTTCAGTTATTGCACCGGCAGGTAGGGTGGTGGTGTTGGGGGATCATACTGTATCCTGCTTGAACTTAGAGCTGGGCAATATTGAGATGAATTGGAGAAAATCAAATATCAAGATATGTTTGACCAAATACAAATTATGATATTGCGGCGATATTGTATGGTTGATTGTTGGTGCTTTCACACAATATTAACACAATTTAAGCTATGATACATTATCACCCATTATGTGGATATAATGTGTGTAAAGGCAAATTTTATAACAGCTACTAAGGCCTAATCTCATTTCTCTGTCTTACCCCTTCCACGCATTTCTCTGCCTTGAATGGACTGTATACATGTCTACAGTTTTAACCATTAGCAGAGAATTTCGTTTGATATCAGTGCACAACACTACTTGCTTTGGAGACATTGATACGGGCTTTATATATACCGTCCTGTAACACACAGGGACACAGGAGGACACAGCAGCTGATCCACTTTCGGGCTGAAAACAAGAAGAAGTTTTTTAAATCCTGTGTTTTTAATTGCAATCATTTGTAATGAATTCCTGTTCATGCACTTGTTGGTTATGATACGGGACACAGATGAAAGAAATGTGTGGGAAGGGTTACTGGCCAACAGGCATCAGACTGGTCTGGAATATCAGAATAGTTTAATAATCATCACAATTAAAAGAAATGAAAATTTGAAATATATCACTCTGTGTGTGATGAATGAATATAATATACAAATTTCACTTTTTGAATGGATTTACTGACATAAACCTTTCTATGATATTCTAATTATATGACTAGCACCTGTTTATTGTTGTTGATTATGATACGGGACACTGATGAAATACATGTGAGGGAAGGGTTACTGGCCAACAGGAATCCGACTGGTCCGGATTATCAGAATAGCTGAAGTTTGTTTGTTTGGGGTCTTGTGTGCCTTTTTTTAGTCTTACACATTTGAAACCTTTTTATGCGTGTGACATGTAAGTTATGGTTTTAAAAGTTGATAATGGTTCTGTAATATAATATAGTTTTGACTGTTATGTTTAATTTATTGGGCACGAAAGATTTTTCTTAACAAAAAGTTTTCAGGAACATCTAAGACATTCAAAACGGTGATAACTGGATCAGATATAGAACACATCGTTCAGAGTGTATACACATGTGTATTGCAAACAGAACTAAGTACTACACAGATAAGAACATCTGCCTCTGCACCACCAAAGTGAAGAATAACTATAAAATATATAAATGCATGACACTTTTGTCAAAACCCATCAACATAGACACACTTGGAACAGGTGTTCCAGCATCTTGGACGTTTGTGATCTATACTGTATGGTGGGGGTAACCAAGTGGTGTCCCATTTCATAGGGGTATGTTTTTACCCCTAGCCCTTACCACTTGGTTTCAAGGGACGTAAAATATGGACGTTTGGACAGCGTCTGATGCGTCAAAAAAAGCGCCCTTTGGCGTGTATGTAGAACGTACTGAGGAGAACAGCATCTAGACTGGGTTTAGTGAGTAGTATGTAAGGGGGAAATTCCACGTAAAGAGGCTGGTCGGTGGATGGGTCAAACACAGGACTTTCAGCCAGGAGAGCAGGTTCGTGTCCTGCGTGTGTCTTTAACCGGCCTGTTATTCCCCCGTGTCTCGGAACCGTAACCCCACCCACAGGATTTTCCTTAACTTAACAGCGTCAAAAGGGACGCCAATAGTCCCGACCAAGCGCGTCAAAAGGGACACCAATAGTCTTGACCAAGCGTGTCTAAAGGGACGCCAATAGTCCCGACCAAGCGCGTCAAAAGGGACGCCAATAGTCCCGACCAAGCTGGTTATGTTATGTGACACTAAAGGAGACTAATGGAGACTCTTAGCGTGTAGGGTGGCAGTAGCTCAGTCCGTAGGGAGTTGGGTTGGGAACCGGAGGGTCACTGGTTCAAGTCCCCACCTCCTGGGCACTGCCAGGTGCTCTTGAGCGAGGCATCGCACCCCCCTGACCGCTCAGGGCGCTGGTTCGGCTGGCAGCCCACTCACTCTGACATCTCTCCATTAGTGCATGTATAGATCCTGAGCGTGTGTGTGTGTGTAGTTCAGGACTGTGTGTGATAACTAACAAAGTGCGGACACAGAGTGTAAATTGTAATTTACCCATTGGGATCAATAAACAGATTTAACCCTTGTATTGTCTTCGGTCAAATTGACCTATTTCAAATTTTAGAAGAGAAAAATGGTACAAGTTACATTTTTTCTACCTGAAATCAACGGCCTTCCTTATTTTCTGTGATAAACATTATTCCTGACTCAATTCAGAACATATTCTGGATATGACATTACGTTGTTTCCCTAGTGGATTTTTAACATGAATTATAACCTATGACAAAAAACAAACCCCACTTCCATTTTTAATTGTGTGCTAGTAGAACTGATGCATTCCCTGAACTAGATGTTATCTCAGCTGTTGGAAAGAGATAAGACATATTTGTTAATAGATTCAAGTGCGACGTTTTCTCCAAGACACAGGTGACATTGGACATTGTTTGTATTTCCGGCAATACGGTAAGCGTACCTGACCTTTCCGTTTCCTGTGCCTGTGTGTTGGTTGCGTGTTGGTGTCTCTGCTGCTCACGACATCCAGTTCAGTTTGTTAGATTTGCTAACAGCGGCTAACTGTCCCTAAACATTTTTCTTATAGCAGTTCTGCCTAAGCATCACATATCTTCTCTATTTTTAGCGACTTTTGTTAAATACAGCTGTTTTACGCTTGGTAGCTAACGCTACCTTACTTTAGCTTAGCTGCTAACGACTTTAGCTTAGCAGTTAGTTATGTCGGCCCCCTCTCCGACTTTCTCCTGCTCGTGTATGAGATGTTTAGTTACTCTCTCTGCATCCTTTAGCGGTGATGGCGTGTGTAACAATGTAGTTTATTTTTGGAGTGGAGGCGCTTAGTAAGTTAGAAGTCCGGATCCGCACCATGACAGATCAGTCGTCAGTTACTGTAGCTAACCTCCCCCCGGTAGTCAGCACGGGCCGGCCTGAGCCTGAGTTAGCCTCTGGTAGTTCCTCGCGAACTCCGGAGCAGCCAGGACATAGTGGCTGGGTTACTGTGCGAGGACGAGGAAGAGACAGTCGTAAGCTTTCCAAGGCGTCGGACCGCCACCAGCCTGTTAGCGTTTCTAACAGATTTTCCCCACTCAGCAACCCCCCCGCTGAGAAACCAACTCTGGTTATCGGCAGCTCCATTCTGAGAAACGTGAAGTTAGCGAAGCCAGCAGCCGTAGTTAAGTGCATCCCGGGGGCTAGAGCGGGCGACGTTGAGTCTTATCTGAAACTGCTGGCTAAGGATAAACGTAAATACAGCAAGATTGTTATTCACGTTGGCGTTAATGATCCCGGTTCCGGCAATCGGAGGTTACTAATTAATGTGAATCGTGTACATACGAAGTGTGATACAGTCTGCGACACCTAGTTTTCTCTGGACCCTGCCAAATCTAACCAGCGATGACACTATAGCCGCATGTCGTCATTTCGCCGCTGGCTATCGATGGTGTCCAGATAATGATGTTGGCTTTGTGGATCACTGCAGTCTTTCTGGGAGACCTGATCTGATTCGAGAGACGGCATTCATCCCACTTGCTGAGCAGCTCTCATTTCTAGAAACATTGACAGTGTAGGGTGGACCTAATCCTTGACATCCATAGTTGGGACCAGGAGGCAAGTCCCAGTCTAACACACTTCCTGCTCCTTTATTCCAGGTGTTACCTAGTAAAATCCCATAGTGACGGTGTCTGCCCCCGACCATTAAAATTTTAAATCAAAGGTAAACAAGAGAGCTGTGCATGAAACCTCATAACAATTAAAACCACAAGTGCAATAGTTCAAAGAATAGGAGAATTAATGTGGACTCTTAAACATCAGATCTCTCTCTTCTAAAGGGGTACTAGTAAATGAATTAATACAGATCTAATATTGATTTATTTGTTCTTACTGAAACCTGGCTAGTAATGGAGAATGTTAGCTAAATGAGTCACCCCCCCCAGTCATATTAATACTCACATTCCTCGAGGGCGCGCCGAGGAGTGGAGTTGCAGCTATCTTTGATTCCAGTCTACTAATTAGCTCTAACCTAAACAATTAAACTCATTTGAAATCTGTTCTTAGTCTTTCACACCCAAGTTGGAAATCAATGCACCATTCTATTTGTTATAGTACCGACACCTGGTCCATACTCTGAATTTTTATCCGAATTTGCAGAGTTTCTATCGAACTTATGCTAAAAACGGACAAAGTTATTATTGTAGGGATTTTAATATTCATGTGGACGATGGAATGATACCTTACACTGCGTTTTCTCTTCTATTAGATTCCATTGGCTTCTCTCAAAGTGTACATAAACCGACTCACCCGTTTTAACCACACCCTCGATCTTGTTCTGGTATATGGTGTTGAAATTGACATTATAGTGTTCCCACAGAATCCCTTCCTATCTGACCACTGTTTGATAACTTTTGAGTTTATACTGCTGAACTACACGCCGTTAGGCAAAACATCCTATACAAGTGTCTATCTGATAGTGCTGTAGCTAAATTTAAGGATACGATTCCGTTAGCATTTAATTCATTACAAGTCCCAAAGTAACGGAGGACTCCTATGCTATTAGTCCCTCCCAAATCGATCATTTTGTTGTAGTGCAGCAGGCTCGCTACATGACTCTAGACTCTGTTGCCCCTCTAAAAAGAAGATAATCACAAGAAGGTTAGCTCCATGGTATAACACTGAAACTCGCAAATTAAAGCAAAATCGCGGAAACTTGAGAAGATCTGGCGCTCCACCAAACGGAAAATTCTCGTTTAACCTGGCAGATTCTTAAAACGTATAGGAAGGCCCTCCGTACCAAGCAGCGTACTACTCGTCATTAATAAGGAAAATAGGAACAACCCCAGGTTTCTTTCAGTACGGTACCAGGCTAACAGAAGGTCACAGCTCTACTGAGCCAAGTATTCCCATAGCTCTTAGTAGTAACGACTTATGAGGTTCTTCAATGATAAAATTATAACTATTAGACAAAATTCACCAAGACCTGCCTTTAACGGGCTTATCTCTAAACTCAGGAACGTTAGAAACAGCTGTAACCATATCATGTTTTGACTGCTTTGCTTCACTTGATCTTTATCAATTTAATTCAATTATTTCTTCATCTAAGCCATCACCTGCCTCTAGATCCCTCCCACTAGGCTACTTAAAGAGTTTTACCATTAGTCAACACTTTCACTACTAAATATAATCAATTTGTCTTTATTAACAGGCTATGTACCACAGCCACTTAAAGTAGCTGTAATTAAACCTCTTCTGAAAAAGCCAAACTTGATCCAGATGTTTTAGCCAACTTATGACATTATCCAACCTTCCATTTCTCTCTAGATTCTTGAAAAGCAGTCGCCAAACGCTGTGTGACTTTCTGCACAACAGCTTATTTGAGGATTTTCAGTCAGATTTAGAGTTCATCAAGCACAGAGACAGCACTTGTGAAATTACTAATGACCTCCTAATGTGCTTCAGACAAAGGACTATCTCTGTACTTGTGTTATTAGATCTTAGCGCTGCATTTGATACCATGGACCATTATATCTTATTACAGAGATTGGAACTTTAATTGCATTAAGGGACTGCTCAAGCTGGTTTAAGTCTTATTATCAGACGATCTCAGTTTGTTATGTTAACGATGAATCCTCTGTGCACGCCAACGTTAGTCGGGAGTCCCAAGGATCTGTGCTCGGTCCAATCCTGTTCACTTATATATATGCTTCCTTAGGCAGTATTAGGAAAACCTCCATAAACTTCATTGTTATGCAGATGATACTCAATTATATCTTCAATCAAGCCGGATGAAACTAATCAGTTAGCTAAACTTCAAACGTGCCTTCAAGATATTAAACCTGGATGACCTGTAATTTTCTAATGTTCCTCCGATAAAACTGAAGTTATTGCTCTCGGACCCAAGCACCTTCGTGACGCACTATCCAAGATATAGTTACTCTGGATGGCATCACCCTGCCTCCAGCACCACAGTGAAGAATCTGGGAGTCATCTTGATCAGGACATGTCCTTTAATTCCCATTTAAAGCAAATTTCAAGGATCGCCTTTTTTCACCTACTAATATTGCAAAACAGGAATATCCTGTCTAAAATATGCAAAAACTAGTCCATGCATTTGTTACTTCTAGGTTGGATTACTGCAATTCTCTGTTATCAGGCTGCTCGAAAAAACCATAAAGACTCTCCAGCTGATCCAGAATGCTGCGGCACGTGTTCTGACAGGAACCAGGAAAAGAGATCACGTTTCTCCTGTTTTAGCTTCTCTGCATGGCTTCCTGTAAAATTAGAATAGAATTTAAAATCCTTCTTCTCACCTACAAAGCTCTTCATGGTCAGCTCCATCTTATCTTAAAGAGCTATAGTACCTTACAACCCTGGAGAGAACTACGCCCCGAATGCAGGGTTACTGGTGGTTCCTAGAGTCTCTAAAATAGAACAGAGCCAGAGCGTTCAGCTATCAAGCTCCCCTCCTGTGAACCAGTTCCAGTTTGGGTCCGGAGGCAGACACCGTCTCCACATTTAAGAGTAGGCTTAAGACTTTCCTTTTTGATAAGCTATAGTTAGGCATAGAATCGAATATTGTTAGGGAGTAGTAGTTAGTCACATTGTTTTCAGATTTTATCTATCATATATAAAACTAAAGGAGACTTGCATCAGCCCGATCCGGTTGGGGAAGTTCTGGCCCGGCCGGGCTGGAGCTCTCTTTACCTCGTCTCTCTTGGTTTTGTTGTAATAGTTTTAGACAGCTGGGGACTTTTTTGATACACTAGTTAGGGCATAGAACGAATTGTTAGGGAGTAAGCTAGTCACATAGTTTTCAGATTTATCTAACATATAATCAAGAATATAATAGAACCAAAGAGACTTGGCATACAGCCCGATCCGGTTGGGGAGAGTTCTGGCCCGGCCGGGCTGAGCTCCTTTACCTCTTCTCTCTTGGTTTGTTGTAATAGTTTTAGACAGCTGGGGACTTATTTTGATACACTGAGCTCCTCTCTCCTCTCTCTTCCATCTTTTCATTTATGTGCATCCATGTCCCAGAAATGCTTGTTACTAACCTATTTCGGGGAGTCATTCCCCGGAGTCCTTATGTTCTTTTTTCCCCAGCATGTTCCCTTGGATCAGAGAGGCTCCGATATCAGGGTAGCAGCTATTGCCATGTTTCCGCTACACGTTCTGTGATGCCATGTTCAACTGCTACACTGTGGTGCCCTGCTACTCCTGCTACGTCCTGCTACGTCCTGCTACGTCCTGCTACGTCCTGCTACGTCTGCGTGCCTTGTAATGCTGCACAGCGCCTGCTATGCCATGACACCACAAAACTGCTACAAACTACTAATTTTTTCTATTTTTGTTATTGCCACTCTTCTTCTAACCCCACCGGCCCGTCAGACACGCCTACCAAGAGCCTGGGTCTGACCGAGGTTCTGCCTAAAGGAAGTTTTTCCTCGCCACTGTCGCACTGTTGCTTGCTCTGAGAAAACTAGAACTGTTGGGTCCTTGTAAATTCCGGAGTGTGGTCTACTGTAAAGTGTCTTGAGATAATTCTTGTTATGAATTGATACTATAAATAAATTGAATTGAATTGAAGATTATGAATTAAAATTTTATTCAGAATTGTTTTTAAAACCCAATATACTCCCGGGTAATTTGACCCGAGGGATAAAAGAGGGTCCCAAAGGTGAGACAACACAAGGTTTAAAAAAAAAAATTAAACGACAAAGGCACCTGACCAACATCGGTATTTTACGAGATGGTAGTGAGAATGGTTGTATTGATAATAACAAGTTATCACTGTCCTCTCTCCTCGCTCTCTCCTCCTCTCTCTCTCCTCTCTCTCTCGCTCTCCTCTCTCTCTCTCTCTCTCTCTCTCTCTCTCTCTCTCGTCATCTCTCATCTCCTCCTCTCTCTCTCTCTAAAGGAACCTGTTATACAGCCTTCCAGGGAAGACTCCTCAGTTTTCCATTCTCAGGTTCTCAAAGGAAGCTGTACTGCATTGCAACGTCTCCAGCAAAGCAGTCAAACACAACTCTGCATACAAGGAAGTGCTTTGCCACAGCACCCTGAACCAGTCTCTGTCTCTCATCCTCAGGGCCATCCGCTCGGCGGAGAGGCTGGTGTGTTTTGGCTTGGACTTGTTTGAAAATTACCCAAATGACACAATATGATCTGGGCTGACACGGACCCGTCAGTCAGCTTGGATGCACTAGTCAACATTGCTTATATTAAAAGACAATTGAGCCTCTTCCAAAACATAATCGTACTAATTTTACATCGTTAAGAATCAGAGAAAACCCAAACACTCAATGAGTTTTGAGAGGGCTCAACAGAAAACAGATTTAAAGTCCCACCCCATAGTGTCATCCATTTACTCCCATCATTCCACACTTTTTCAATAACCAATATTGAACCAATGAATACAATATGAATGTATTGAAACTAACGTGTTGCACACTAGCTCTTAGATATGCAAATAATATTGACACAATGGGGTCCTTTAAGTTGCACTATACTCTCTATCAATGAAAGCAGACCAGCAATAAAAGCCATATGATTATGATTGGTTTTAGTTTTTTTAATGATTTGTCAATCACCTGACACTAGCTCTGCTGTCGAGAAAACTGTAGCCAAACAGATCCCAGAACAGGAGGCTTTTAAGAAAACGTAACCACCAATTCAGAATTAAAATTTGTAATACTAAGGAAAATGAAAAAAAATACCTGGATTCTGTCTCTACAGGTGAAGCCATGTTGAAGAAATAAGTGTTTACATGTGTCCAGACACTGGGTTAAGTTGAAAAGACAACCTTGAACATGTTTCAGGGGTTGGTTGATGTCACTTTGTGACAGTATCTGTTTTTTATAGTTGTGTGTGTCCCTAAAGGGACATTTTGGTATTTCCTATCCTGGGTGTTATTCTTGTAATTGGAGCCATTCTGGCCAATAGGGTCACGCTAACTTTGCACTCTCCACGGACATTGTGGAAATGCAACTACGGCAAAACAAGGTATATCTTAAAAACAGCTTCCCAAAACTTTCCAAATAAAAATGTCCATTTGTTCCAGCGAGCTGGCTAACCAAACAGCAAGCTGGGGTAGGCAGCAAGTTGCCTTTTAAGTAGATCCCTTTGCAGTTATCTACAATAGCTAATCCATGGGGGCAAGTTCTCTCTGAATTTGGAAAGCTTAATGAGGCTCACGTAGCTTAATATACATTGTTGTGCCCGAGTTGTTGTGTTTCCTGGATCCCTACAACCCGTAAATGATATAATTGTTTAACCTAACAACTGTAAAATTGCAATAAAGGCCTTGTTTAGCAATAAGCCTACCAACAACCAAAATCACTATAAGTCTTGGCATCTTATGGCCATTAACGTTTGTTAAAGAACAATAACTCACACAATGATCTTGCTTAAAGTAGTCATATCATGCTTTTTGGCTTTTTCCCTTTCATTTATAATGTTATATATATTTTTAGCATGTTTTACAGGTTTACACATTGAAAAAGTCCAAAGTCCCCACAGAAAACACTGTTCACAAATTGCTCCAAACAACTCTCTTGTAGTCCAGCCTTTCGTGACGAACCTGCGTCACTTTGTAACACGTTATAATGCTCGCCTAGCTGCTAGGGAGGCATGCCCTCATACTCTGCTTCTGACTGGCTAGTAGTCCTTACCTAGGTACTGCACATGTGCGACTCCCAACAAAGATGGAACAGAAGTGAGAGGCCTCGCTCTGTAGCTAAAACAGAGAGCTCAACACACAGGGTAAAAAGAGGAGCTGCAGCAATGGGCAGTACAACAAAAATATGGTGTTTTTTAAAAGTTAAACCATGTAAACCTATTCTGGTACAACCTCAAAATACAATTATGAACCTGAAAATGAGCAGAATATGAGCGCTTCAATACTGGACCAAGTTAGACACAAAACCATGGGAAAATAGGGATGAAAAGTATTAGGTTGAAAAAAGTGATAGTTACCCTTTAATGCATGCTACACTCTTAAATGCTTTTTATTTGCAGTATCGCTCTTCTACCACTAAATTCTGTTTGTAAGTATGGCCAGAGCTGTGCTTATATTAAGAAAGTAGATGTCAAATTCCACACTTGCTTGGAAATGTTCTTTTGCATTACATAGAGTATGCACACATCTGTGGGTACACACGGTTGATACATAGGGCTGGTTACCAATGCTTCTGGCCTGGACTGGAGCCCCAAACAACACAACACAGTAACCTGGCAATGTTAGCAGATGGCGAGCTGGTGGGGGAGTATGTCCTCAGTGCTCACACTAGCTTCCCCTGCTGGTAAAACAGGTACAACGCCTCACTGTTAGGTGAGAAGAAGCAGTTGGTGGCTCCATGTGCTTTGTAGGAGGTACATGGTGGGTAGTTTATACCTGCGGAGGGCAACGCAGTGACAGAGATCGGCAACTGAACATGGGAGACAATGGGGGGGAAATGCGCAATTAAAAGAAGGCCATTCTTAAGGACATGGTCTACAAGTTTGTTAAGAAAATGGGGGTTGTTAAAGTCCTCATTTGAGCAGGGGCATAGCACAAAATTCTGGGCTCTATAGGAGGCTTTCTCTAAGGGCCCCTCCCCACATCCACAGCTACTCAGTCTAGCATCCTTTAGGGCCCTGGGTACTCAAGTCCCCTTTCCAGACCCAGTCCGACACCCCTGCATTAGAGACAAAAAAAAGTCTACTTTAATATTAATACTTTAACCCTACTACTTGGCTTCAGAAACCCAGTCCTGTGTAGCATTCATAACAATCTTACAGCGTAAATGAGGTGAAACCCTCCAATGCTTTAGCATTCACAAGTGAAGATAAACAGCAGAACGGGCATCACAACAAACAGCAATTCCAGCTGGAAGCATTAACAACCATTACGCACTGTTTGACAATTGCACTTTATCTCCACTTGTCATTCTCTCCCATTTCTTCGATGCTTGTGCTACTCTCTGAAAAACTCTTAATGTTTTAAATGTCAACAGTCGGTTGTATCTCTCTGCCTTCTCAATGTCTTTATTCTCCTCACGTTCTCTAACTAATTAACGCCGACATCCAGCGATCTCGCTCATTGTGCAGCAGTTTGCTCTGCTCGTGACAAGACATTTAGGAGTCTAAGGCTGACGTGATGGCTTTAATAGCCTGCACAGGCCCAAAGAGACCTAAGCAATATATGTTTTGTTACTGCTTAATACCTTACTAACATTGTGAATGGTATTGGAAAAAAAAATGTATTGCAAGGAAAAGCAAAAGTATATGTTAGTTTATGGTTCTTAAGCTGTAACCAAATTGCTCCATCTAGCCGACCAAAGCTGCAAACCACAGATCAGCAGCTTTAGCAATCCTTTCCAAAAAAACTATTGGTAAATTGGGCTTCAAGTTTTTTGTAGTTAGGCATGATGTTTGCTGGAATAATGTTTTTGTGAACAGAAGTAAGTAAAGTACTATTTTATAATGTAAAAAAACCCAATTATATCCTTAATTTATTTGCAATAGTTTAAATGTGATAGACTTTTTTAGCATGATGGGTGGGAGGGGCATGGGATGGGCTACGATTTTGCAGCTTGTAATATCTTATTAAATCATTTTAATTAAAGTTAACACACTTTTGTGAATTGTGAAATGTTCTGAGAATTGATTTAGGATAGAGAGACACCAACATTATCTACAATTGCTTTTTTTAATTGTAGTGCTTCCACAGTCATAACGATGCTTTCAAATACGTAATTTTTAGTCTCGAAAATTGTGTTTTTTCTATTAAATTACATCTCAATTTGCAGTAACGGTTTGATACACATTTTGTAAAGGTAAATTGGCAATTTGTATTTGATTGTCGAGTTTGTAAATAAGCAGACATGCAATACCGATTTTACAAAAAAAGCTTTTCAGGGATCAAAAATATAAATGCTCATTGCTGTAAATCATGTGCCTTTTAACAGAAAAAAATGTTTTAAGTTAAAAAATAAAATTGTAGGCAATACCAAAAGTAGAATCAGATCAATTACCCCGCCACTGTGTTGTTATTGTACATGTGGTTTTCACTATAACTAGTTCCATTCCGACTGCATGCACAGTGAACTTAAAGGCGTAGTTAGCTAGCTACAGCTAACCAAGCTTCAGTTTGTGCATCGACTGCTTGTGGATAAATATAAACACTAAATCCTTTGAAATTGCATGAATAAGGCAAGGTGAAATTTTGCCTTAAATTGGATCTAAACACACCTGTATGTCACAAATAACAAGATGCTTTGAACAATACAAAATAATAATACTGTGTCACATAATTCCAGAAATTCAATAAGTTAAAAATGTGGTGCTTCAAATTGACATAACAATGTTGGCCAGGTGTTTTTAAATATTGTGCATGTCAGACACCATTTCCAGGTCTGAAGTTCTATCGATTTTTAAATCACCGTCTTGCAAACGGTTCCCATTCGAGAGAAAAGTTCCATTGTTGGTTGGTCTTTGTACGTTTTATAAAACCAATGTCAATTTTTCCTTTGTTGAGACACTCGTACTGTACAATGAGTGTGTCAGTGTGGCACAAACTTAAACCGTCAGCAGCACCTAGATGACATGGCAGACTATCCTCGTAGACATGTACCTGACATGTTGTCAGTAAAGTGAAAAACTGAACAGCACTAATTGCAGGATCAGTCAACAGTCATCAAACATTTCTGCACACAATGTAGCACTGACGCAAATATCAAAATGTGGCACATTACATACAGATTTCTGATGTATGTTGAAAAGTGACTTTGATCCCAGTTGCCCTGATCTTTGACAGCAGGACAAGTCTTCCTAACAGCATGAATCTACTGCTTCGGTTTTGTTTTACACTTGCATGATAATACTGTACATCCACACAGAACTTCATCATGACCCACTCATTATTGTGCTTGTACTGTATGTTAAACTGTTGTACGTAAAGATTTAAAAGTGGTTCTTAACCTTTTTTTTGTTGCTAAAAAATGTTTTGTTGTCTCTTGTTGTGTGAGTTGGCTTCGTCCGTGACTAGAAGTAACCTAGACTGTACAGCCCGTCACTACTTTAATGTGAGAAAATCAATACATTACATGAATCTGAGGGTTTGATTGCAGTACAAAAGTCATCATTGCGCAACCAGGGTCTAACGAGGTCTCAACTCACAGGTTGAAAAATACTTGATTTGGTTCAGGCTGCATGTTTTGTTTTTATGAACCATGTGTTCGTATATCTACAAAGCACTGTAATATGTAAGAATTCCACATATTTTTTGCTGTATGCACCCCAATGACTGCTGCTGGATAAGAACGCTATTGGCCGCAATTACTTCTGGGGGGAAACTAAAGACTTTCGCCCAGAAAATGTGTGTTCCTTGGGAGTGTTTTAATCCAAAAGATTTTTCCTAAA
>NC_045741.1:26843717-26845250 GCF_008692095.1 Etheostoma spectabile
CGTTTTGTTGGCTAAAATGAACTGTAGTTGCGCCTTAGTGCTCACTATTTGTCACCTAAATTTTTCCATAAAGACCGGCAACTTGCGGTGCACGTTTGCTTAGTTTTGTAGGATATCACACAAATTAATTCAATAAGTCATTTTCGTAGTATGATACAGACCCATTTATGAGAATGTGTTGCTTGGTTGAACCATGAGCTGTTTACTATGTACAGTTATTTATTTGATAATGTGGATGTTTAAGTTGACCTAATATGCAAGCTATCATTTTTAATAGAATAACACAACTGGAAACTGCCCCGGGACGCGTTCCTATGTCCCAGCGTGTTGTTTGTAACTGTTCGTGAATATTATGCTTACTATATTATGTTTTCTGAAAATAAAAAACAAAAAAACTTTGATCACAAAAAAACACAACTGGAAACTGTTGTATTGTGGAATTTGCACAACATTGTGAATGTTCTCTGTTATGTTTCTATTTCAAATGAATTCCCCAAATGTTTGCATTTTCCCAGATCCAATGCTCACATGACACTGTATTAATAGGTTTCTGAATTGTATTTTTTTTTTAAAAACAATTGAAAATGTCTAGTTTGAAAATCTGTGAAACGTTTTAAAATGTAACTTTGGAATAAGATGACTCTGACTCTCAAATTGAACACTGTTATTATTATCATTTGAGTCATCTGATGATTCAGTATGGCCTAGTTTCTGTATGCATGACATGATTACTTCGGTAGTTGAAGCAGGGATTTTTCTGGCATGTTTTTTTTCTTCTGAACTGTTCAAGTTTTGAATATTTAATTGCAATAAAAAAACATTTAATCACCTGTCTGCGTTCCTGCTGTCTCAGACAACTGTAAAGACAATTCAAAAGGACATACTGTACATATGTTGTTTTCTCCTCCAGTGGGCGTGGCTTTCAGACTATGACGCAGTATGCTCTGTCTCTTTAATGATTGGCTTGCTCTACATTACCCCGCCTATTACATGGCTTATTACACGGCTGTTCATACAGAGGTCACCTGCCAGGTCACCTGCACATCCCCTGTGGTCTGCTGATCAGCCGTATGAGCACTGTATGAGCACAAAATGATTTAAAAACGATTTTATTAATTTCAAAAGGGTCCTCTAAAGCAATGATTCCCAACCAGGAGTAGGCCTACGTGTCCCTGAGTTCACTTCTGCAGTTGCTAGGGGGTAGGCTACATGAAACGATTGTATCCAACTACACATTAATTTGAAATTTTTTTTAATTATTATGTTTATATCAACAGAATCCAAAATATCTACTGTACATTAAGTCAACTGTGACACCTGAACACTACATGTTGCAGTTATGTAGGAGAGAACTGCATGAACAGGACTTTAAACAGGTAGTTAAAATGACTAACTAAACAGTGGAAATAAATAATGGTAATAGTAATAGTAATAGTAATAATTAAAGCTATAGTGCGTAGTTTCTGCCGCCCCCATGAGGAATTCTAAGCAAAGACAACAAAACTGTCCGAGCGTTGACATTATACAAGCCTT
>NC_045741.1:26845260-26849571 GCF_008692095.1 Etheostoma spectabile
AACCTTCTTCCAAAAGTACTCACTTCCCAAACTCAAGAAGAAGTACAGACGCTAAAAAATACCCTGGTAAAAGTACTGATTTAACTTATTTTTAAATAAACAATTTTGTAAGTGTTGAAGATAAGTAAAGTAATAAAACTAGGAATACATATAAATGAGAAATGTAATTTAAAACACATAGCCCAAACCTACAGTATATAATAAAATATTATCAATTATGTAATAAAATGTCACTTATGAGCCCCTATACTTCAGTTTCCAGCCATTTCTGAGATGTTTTTATGGAGCATTGTGAGACCATTAAAGTTTATTCCACCTCATGAGTTGCAATAAAATGTTAAATGAAAAGGGCTGAATTTGTGTACTTCTGTCAACATATATAGCCTAATAGCCTGCGTTCTGGTTTAGTAAATTGAAGTCCCTAGGTTTTTCACAGAGTCGCCTGTTTAGTATGTAACTGTGGATGTTGCTTCCTGTCTGTGCTCATTTTAACCAGAGATGTTTAATTAGAGAATTGTGCTCATCGTCAAACACAGAGAGCTTCGCGGGTGATTCATCGGGCGCCCGCAGCATCCAGAGGACCGTGCGCGTGCACGCGCCGCGAAAGTGAGACGAGAAAAGAGAGAGTGACAGAAGTGAAAGGGGGAGAGATAGGGTAATGAAAATGATGGCGACCGATGCAGAGGAGATAAGAATCCAAACAAGCCCCTGTCCCATCCCCGACAACAGTCTCAGCACTCTGTCCATCAAAATTACGCGGAAAAACCAGGATAGACACTGGAAGTTGCGGTTTATTTACCTGCAGTGCTGTGAGTACCGACATAGCTAGCATACATCACGACGTGTACAGCCAAACACCAGCAGGCTAACGTTCACTAGCCTGGTCAGAACATATTGGAAATGTGCTGCCACATTACATATACCGACATTTGGTTCGTCACGACAACAGCATACACGTAGCCTATGTACATAGATATATCTTCTAACGTTAGCCTATATATATACCGAAATGAATGAAGGCATTTAACGTGTTACGGAGGGGGCGGACTGGCAGGTGTTGTGTCGAATACTGTTCATCCCGTCGATATGATTTCCCCCTCCCCAAACCTCCGTAACCATGGTTGGGGGCGTTAATCATTTTAACACCGCCATGCAACGCTCGTGAGGACAAACGTGGAAAAACTGTGTGAGTGTGTGTGTGTGTGTGTGTGTGTGTGTGTGTGTGTTAAATAAGTACATTCTGCAATACTGCAAAAAAGCTACCAGTACAGGTAACATACCTACCAAAATCTTCAGTGACTCATTTGGATTTACCATTTAATTCGGCATGCAGTTAATTAACCGACAAGCTCACTTATCTCAATTCTTTTAAATCACTAAGGTCATGCCCTCCTGTGTTTCCAAAAGTTGACATTGTATTGAAGTAGCTTACTGCCACCTGGTTTCTCCCCTGTCAATTGTTTGCTAACACAAAACCTAGCATGCTGTCTTTAATGTTCTCAAACAAGCTAATGTCCCTATCAGTAAAGTTTAGTTCTGGCCTACAGGCTAACTTAATGGCATGCGGGCTATCAATAAAATATGGCTGAGGAATAAATTAGGAAGCTAATTAATTAGTTTGCAGTGACACTTCTCTCAAGCTAAGCTACTTTTACAATTACACAGCCTTTACTTTAGCCTACTGCTTTTAATTTGTCCTTAGTTTTACTTGAAGGACAAGACGATCATTTTTTGTTGAGGTTTTTATATCATTCTGTTGCTTCTCAGTAGTCTTTCTTATGGATTCAAATCCAAAACAGTACAGTAACAGTACAGTAACATTTGGAGAGGCAGACAGGTAGTTAAACCACGTACTGCTGTGGATGCCACATTAGGTCAAATCCTAAAGTCACACAATAACAACCTTTGGTTTACCTATAGTCCTATTAGCAAGGGATTATTATTACCTGGTGGCCTCATTTGTAATAAATACTTAGGTTGTCTGTGATTTTAACCCCGCGCGAATCGGTCATGTCTGTAATGTGTAAATTAAAACTTACCCTGCAAATGACCTAACATATTTCGCCTAACACCAAGCTCCTGTTATGATATATTTATATAGGTTTAGGGGTCCTGCCTCAGAAAACATGATGTTTTTTCAATCAATTTCACATCCTTTGGAGCTCAAACATTGGAAAAGCTAGAGTAAGCTAGAGTAAACAACACTCAAAAAGCTTTAAAATATCACGGTTTCAAAAACCACAAAAATGATGTCTTACTGTTCCTTAGATATGAGCTGTTTTTTATAAGTCTTCAAGGAGAGAAAGTGCACTTTAGAAGTCCCTCTCCCTGCCAGTGTGCAGTGTGTTTATAAATAAAATACATTGTGTTAAATGGGAAAAAAGTAGTTATTTACCCAGACATTTCAAAAAATTACATTTTAAAGCTGTAATTACACAATACAGTGAAACCGTAATATGTTTGCTGGAGGTTTTCATGCCGTCGGAATCTTTTACTGTCCCAGGCCTACTGGAGACCAAACAACCGAGTATCTGAGTGTCATTTAGTTTGTCATTTAGGAATTGTGAAATTTTATCTAAAGATTTGGTGAGTACTACAAACTGTTTTGTTGATGTTAGCCATGTTTCGTTCTTCAAACTTGCCCATTAGCAGCACCTCTGAGTTTATCAAGTGACAGCGAAAACGCAAACAGCGTAGCAGCATATCCTTTATGTCCCTTACCAGCTAATGTCTTTCAAGATGGCACATGAACATGGAGCGTCTACCCCAGTTCATGCAAATACAAACGCAAAATGTCAAGCCAATAGGAAATATTTGGAATTGATAGTAGTGGTAAATATTAATTAAAAGGACAAGTTTGTGAAAGGGCAGCAACGATTTTGATAATGAGCAACTACAAATATTACACACTGGACCTTTAAATATGGTTTTGATGCTCACATTGATTTTACATTAATTTGGATTAGGTGGTGCCAGAAAAGGGTTGGTTGCTGCACCTAAGCCTTATAATGGTAGGGAAAACCCTGACCCAGTAAGATATGGAACCCCGATCACAGTATACATACCAGAGTCAGCAACTCCTTCAGCTGCACGGCTTCTGGGAAGGCTGCTACCATGTATCCTTGCATATAGCTTCTCTATGAGCCCTCCTCGATGCTCGCTTGTCGGGGCAGTTATAAAAGCTTTTAGACGGCCTTCATTAAGGAGGGCACGAACAACTTCTGGTTCAGCCAAGAACTAAGGAGCTGTTAGATAAGGGAACTGGGATGTACCCAATAAATATGAAGTATGAAATGACGCTTGGCTGTGGACATCAACCAGCTTGACGACAGCACGCAATAATTGGTGGGGGGACTGGTCGGTGTCATACTTGTAGCATTGCCACTTTTCTGTCCAAGACACACCAACAATTTATGGCGCTGTGTCTGTCTAGTCTGACACAGTGACTGTCTTGAAAGACAAACACATTTGTAATCCGATCCTGGCATAAAAGGGTTAAATTTTAAGACATAGACAAAACCCCAAAACACATTCAGGTCTATTTTAATGTTCACTCTTATAATGCTGTCTGTCTGTAACACAAGTTATTGGAGTCAAACTCTATTACATGCCTCGCCAGCTGTGAGAACACAGACAATACAAAAAAGATTACAATGACATGTCTAATTATTGACACCGTATGTCCCTCAGCCATCTTTAGCGGGGTGGTGGGAGAGCACAGAAGAAGATTGATAAAAGAACCATGAAAATGTTCAGGCTGATTCAAAACGACAGCTTATTTCTAGTGATGATGGGAGGTTCGTGGAGTACGAATGATGGATTTGAATGCAACAGAAAAGTGACCTGCCTCATCAATACAACTATCAACATATGGTGACAGAGCAGCGGTAAATGTGTTTATTGTCATCACAATAAAGGGTCCGTCAGCTGTCTTGCAGTGTATAGGAATAAACAAGACATAAGTAGTGAATGCATGAAAGCTTTTGCATCAAAGTAAGTCTTCAGCAAGACCTTTTTTAATTGAATGCTATTTGCAGAGTCCATTAAGTTTATGTTAATATTAATTACCTCCGCTAAGGAGGGTATATTTTGGGTTAGGTTTGTTGGTTTCTTTGTCTGTCAGGAGCGGTTACGAAAAAACTACCGGCCCAATTGTTATGCAACTTGGTGGAAGGTTGTAGCAATGGTCAATGAAGAAGCCATTACATTTTTGGAGGGGATCCAAAACTTGAGGCAAATACACAAATTATTTTTCACTTTCAATATTGTTGCGAGATAGGCCATTTGTGATGCATTCATGTAGTGTCTGTA
>NC_045741.1:26849581-26856579 GCF_008692095.1 Etheostoma spectabile
AATTATTTCACGACTGGGAAAATTGAAACCATCTTGTTATAACAAACTTCCCAAGTTATAAAGTGATACTGATTATTTTTGGCGAATCAGTAATGGCGTGGCAGTGATATTCTGAATAGAGAACAGTTTGCACTTTTCATCATTCCAGTTGAGTTAGTGGTGATGAATGATTGTGTGTATGGCAGACTGTAACTAAGCATGGGCCGTTTAGAGCAATATCAGCGAGGTAGGACACGTTTAGTTGGTTGTGTGAGAAGGAACGATCTCAGAGATAATGTGGGCAGTTTTGAGAAATCTATTTCGTTCTACAACTGTAAGTAAATTGAAAAAGCAGATGGACCAGTTAGAGTGAAAGCTCAGCTGAGATATCTAAAGTTTTTTGAGTTTGTGCTGGCTGTTGGTGATGTGGGTTTGTCATTTTACCTTTCACTGCAATCCTGCTTTTTTAAACCTTCTCTGACCTGGGAATTGAAGGTGTCAATCAAAATCTCGTTTTCACACAGCCTTTAAAAATTGCTGTAGAGTTGGCTCAACACCTCTTTCACACAATGCCGTCTAAATAGATCATAGATTTTTTAGTTTTTTATTACAGACGTTTATAAAATTCCAGAAATCCGGATTTATGAGAGTATGACATTAGACTTGTAACTGTACTTTGACTGGACACCAGCGGCTCATGACTTCATGTCATTGCAGTCATATCATTGAATCAGACTCTCTTCATTTATTTATTTATTTTTTAATATACAGTATATATCTATTTTATATATATTCTGAAGAGTACTTGTGGTATTAAAGGGTAACCACCATTTTTTTCAACCTGGACCCTACTTTCCTATGTTTTTGTGTCTTAGTGACTGATGGGAACAACAATCTTTGACATTGGTCTAGTATTAAGTGAGATTACTGCAGTCGGCAGCGGCAAAACAAGCTACAATGTAAGTTAAGAGGACAATTGTCCAGCTTGTATTTACTTTCACAAAAGTGCTTGTTTTGCCACTGACAGGCTCAGATTAATATACTAAGTGTGTGACAACATTATGGATTGAGGATCCCTTCAGAGATAGACTTTTAAAACCGCTTTGAGACCTTTCTGTTTAACCAGACAGCTCTAAAGTCACTAGTGCTAAACCCATCCACACTCCATTTTAAAAAGCAATACTTTAACTGTATACCTGTATCTTTAACTGTATAGAGTTAGAGAGGTAAACTATGTGTTTATTTCAACCAAAACTTGAGTTGTGATTGTTGAAAAAGTGGAAAGACCCAAAAAAGCTTTGCATAGTTTTATTTTGTTTCTGTTCACTTTGAATGAAGTGTATTTAATGATGCTAAAATGACTGTTTATTTACATGAAGTCTGGTGGGTTTACTGAACGCAATATCTCGGATGTTTTTATGTCTAAAAAAAGGATCTTACTCTTTAACAGAAAGGTCAGCCTCCTTAGAAATCCTTTCCATAATGTTGTCAGACAATTATAATATTAATCTGAGCCAGTCAGTGGCAAAACAAGCCCTTTTGTGAAGGTAAATACATGCTGGACAATTGCCTTATTAACTTACATTGTAGCTTGTTTGATCCTTGCAGACTGCAGCGATCTTTCTTAATACTGGACCACTGTCCACGATTGTTGTTCCCATCAGTCATTTAGACACAAAAACATAGGAAAATAAGGTGTCCAGGTTAAAACAAACAGTAGTTACCCTTCAGGTTGGTCTGAATTTTGCGCCTTTCTTAATGCTTTGATTGACCTGACCAAGCTCTGTTTGTCTATCTAGATTTCTTGACAATTGCAACAATATTGGGAACTGGAATCTTAGGTGAGTACTTTTATCTTTTAACTTAAGATACAGAAATTACAAAAGTTAACTGACAGTACAAAAATCTCAGTGTCACACTCATACTAGTAGAAACTTTGGATTTGGGGAATACACTTCCTGTTTGTATTTGTTGCACAACAAAAAGTACACATTAGGTCTGTGGAAGGTTATTACTAATTCCAGGAAAACAAACCTGTAGAGCGGTAACAATTTGAAATGTTGCTGTACATTGCATTGTCAATACAATTGTCTCTTTCAGTCAAATTTAAACATTTAATTATGTATTACTTTTAAAAAAAAATTAAAGTTTTGAATGAATTCCAGGATACATATTGCGGTGTCCCTGTTTTCTGACCCAGATAATGTAATAACACAAATACACAGCCTATGAAGTAAACGTCTCTTAAACATGTTTTCTAACTGTATCCCCCCCTTGGCATTTGTGTTGCTATGAACGTGTTTAGGGTCAAGTTCCAACAACTAACAATTGAAATAATAATAAAAAAAGATATCGTGAGACCAATAATCACTTATATAATAAAATTGTGACAAATCAAAACATAATCAACAATTGCCAGTCATACTCCTTAAAGCTTTAGTGTGTAACTTTTTGATAATAATGAGCATTCGTTACATTCAGGCCATTGCCAAGTGAGTTGCTACAAAGCCTCAGCGCCACAAAACTCTCTCAGTATGGCTATGTTCAGATGATTGTGGCGTCACATGCACAGAAATTCAAGTGAAGTTAATGACCTCTTCTGAAGAGTCCATCATTTTTTTAAATCCTCCGTGTGCTCCTTGGCTACTAGCAACTGCATGGAGGAGGGTGGGCAGTGCGCCATCACGTAAGGCTTGTATCCTATGGACGCACAGACAGTTTTTGTAATTACTTAGAATTCCTCATGGGGGCGGCAGAAACTATGCACTGTAGCTTTAAAGGTGCGATGTGTAATACTGACAGCTAGTGTTTAAAATAGTTACTGCAGTACAAATTCAAAATACTGGAGAGAGTTGTCTCCCCTGCCCCTCCTCCCCAGACTCGAAGATCATGGAGGTTGCCAGGCTGAGACCTTAAGACCTTAGCTAATATAAGCAATTATTTGAGGTTAAACAAAGAAGCCATAATTATGTAAATAATTGACAATTAAACAATTATGTATAAATTGTTAAAAAGGGAATATATTTGATGACAAATAAGAGGTAGAAGTCTTGTCTTTTCACACCAGATGAGATTGGATTGACAGGGTTTCTGGAACATGAACATCTGCTGCCTATGGGGAACACAATCTTTAAAAGAGATACAACCACATTACTACAAATTTAGAGATCACGATGTTGGCACAATCTTCATAAACAGTTAGTTGGTGTTAGTTGGTGAGCTAGGCCTATATTTGTTCTTTCCACAAGACCATCTTTTTATAATATCAGTTAATGTGGAACATAATTAAGGCTTTGTCCATCTCTTGGTTTTCATTGGCAGAGCAAATTGAACTGTGGTTTATGAAGTGTAGTTAACAGCACAGATTTTTTTGTAGAGGTGGAAATTACATGGGACATTACATTTAACTACTTTGTTTTGAGCAGGGTCTCCATGTAGTTCTACAAAGGTGGAGCCCTGCCAAGAAATACTTGTTGAATCACTTAAATCTCATATTGAAATCAGCCCTATCCATAAAATGTTATGGTACGTTTAATCCAGAGTGGACAGGAGTGTATTAAGACAGAAAAATGAGTAGAGGCAGTGATAGACAGGCAGGTAGATATGCTGAGAAAAAGTCTGACATGTCTTCAAATCTTCTTAGGTGGGAATCAAACTCACAAACAGCTCTATCTCCTTCAAATTTCTAGGTCTTCCAGTAACGATAGCCCATGCTGGACTCGTGCCTTTCCTCGTCTCCTTTATCATTGGCTTCTTTGTCCAGGTAAGTAATTTATAGCCTCAATGGACTCTTTTTGTTCTCAAAAGGCTGGCATGGTCTATGAAAATGTAAGATACTGTTAACTAGTCACCTTCATTTTTATTATTGATACAATTGTTGTGCTTTTTTATGTTTTGTAAGGTGCACTTGGGTTTCATGAAAGGCACTGACAAATAAAATGTATAATTAGTATCACTGTGAAATAAGCACAAATTAGTCTTAACAGTCTCAAAATGAGATACTTAGAAAGTATCATGAATATACAGATGCAGCAATTATAACAAAGATTACCCATTCACTTCTAATTAGTAAGACTATTAGAGCTTGTCCTAATGCCTTTAACTAGAGCTGGGCAATATGGAAAAATCTAAAATTTACGATATTTTTGACCAAATACATCAATGATGATATTGCGGCGGTAGAGTAGGTTGACTATTTGTCACAAACAGCAACACAACAATTGAACAACATTAAAGCAGTAATAATAAACAATACAAAACCACCAACATAGGAGATTAAGTAATAAAAAGGCTTGTTTGTGAAAGAAGCAGAAAGGATGGTGTGTTATAGTTGGCTGTAGTATAAAAAGTATAGGTAGGTTTTCAATCTAGATGTAAAAATGTCTACTATGTGAGCGTCTTTAACATACATTAGGAGGCCATTCCACAGATGAGGGGCACAGTAGTGCCAACTGATTTTGTGTTTACTAGGGGAATGACTAGGGGACTTTTAAAAAAAACAGGTTTAGGGAAAACTCTGAGTTTGTTCAACCTGAGATGAGAGAAACTATGGGTCTTCTGTTTCAGAGAGGGAGGCTAATCAGACCTGAGAGAGAGGTAACTCCAGCCTGTTTCAGAAAGAGAGGTGACTTAACCTCTGAGTCAGTTACTGTGGTAACTGAGCATGTGAACCTAACCTGGTCGGGAGCAGGTTATCTTGTCAGTCTCCTCCCTCTGACACAGCGCTATTTCATTTCCTCATTGATTCAGTCTGTATCAGGCACATTTTAGCGCAGTTTGTTATCTGCATGAATAAAAAACAGGGTAGGTTAATTAACCATGTTAGGCAGACTATAAAACGTTTTTTCCTCAAAACATGGCATTTCCTTGTGTCAACAATCCCATTAATGAAGAAGCTGTATTACTTCGCAGGGAGTTAAACATACGTCGGGAGATGATATTGAGGCATTAAAAATATAATTATTATAAATCATAATTCTGTTAATGTTGGTGCTGCAACCTCAGAATGGGATTAGTGATAGTTTACCTTTTTGCCCGCAGGATTGCACCTAAATAAAATGATGATTGCCACGGAACTTTCTTTTTTATTATCCAGTTTGACAGCAAGTCATAACAAAAAAAGAACAAATAAAGTACTTTAAAGTAGATCTTCTTCTGGGCTAAAGGACATGGATCGGTGCATAAACTCCAGTACTTATACCGCTAATACCACTACCAGCATTTAAGCCAGTATTGGAGGCTTTTCGGTATCGCATTGGAATATCTTTAATTTTGGGAAACACCTGGCTGTCACCTTATCTAAGATTTGATTGGTTTGATATTGAAGCAACAATGTTTTAAATGTTTCATTTAATTGCAGAGATACTGATTTCATTAATCGGCGTTAAACAACAAAACACTGCTGCTTGTTTGCCCCGGTATCTTCTTGCAGCCGACAGCGATCAGCTTCCTTGTGAGCTGCTCCAGGGTCATCTCTCTCTGGTCACGGCCAGCCCCGCCGTTTCCTCGTCGAGTTTGTTCAGGTTCTTTTAAATAGGTGTATTTACGAAAAACTGGTTGAGTAAAAACAAGAAAGCAAAGCCTTTGTTTGTTTGAACAGTCGTTCTCCCAGTCAACCCGTTCTCCCTTCCAACTCGTAAAATAGACAGAGACTTAAACTCCCCACCTAGGGGCACCCAGATAGCTCAGTTGGTGGAGCCGGCGCCTGTGATGTGTAAGGAAGGAGGACCAAAGAGCAGAGACAGGCAGGCAGGAGAGTTCAAAAACACAAGGAATACAAACAAAAGGATCTGACAAGAGACAAGGGGTGCACAGACACTAAATACACTGGGTAATGAGATAACGAGAGTCAGGTGACACAGGGGCTGGGAAACAGGTGGAAGACACAGGAAGTAAAACTAAAGACTAGACATTCCCCCCTCTCTCTCCCCTTTCATGTCTTCTGCTGTGCTGTCAAAATAAAGGCTGAAATTACCCAAAAATCTAAAAAAAAACAACTCCCAACCCAGACATCACAAAGTGACAAGAGTCCCAATGAAGAGGTCATGAATCCAAAACTATTTTGTTTTTAATTAAAGAAAAATCTGTACAAATGTATAAACATCTATACACATGTATACACATGTATACACATGTAATAACAACATAACACATGTCACACATGACATTTAAGACCCTGTTGCAGCAGGTCCGGATTCTATGTGTATTTTGTGTGTTTTTAGTCACTTTATTTTTATTTACATTTAGTCTTTAAGTGTTGTACATCTGTTTTGAGGATGGGGCCCGTAAATTTCGGAACTTTTCTTTTAGGTTTATTCTTACTTTGGTTGTTTTTTGTAACTGTGTGCTACGCACAACGCAGCGGGACTATTGTTTACGCACGCAATCCGCTGATAGTGCTGTGTGGACCTGTGCTGCTGCCGGGGGGCCAAACCTGAAATCCCGAAGGAACTACGAAGGAGATGCCGGGGTTGCAGAGGAGGAATAAAACATAAGGAGAAAAGAAGAAAACATAAGTCTGGCCTCCAAGCGATCATTGTGGGGAATGTACAGTCTCTGGGGAATAAGACGGACGAACTTGCAGCGCTCATCAAAACCCAGAGGGAGTTAAGCAAGTGCAGCTTACTGTGATTTACCGAGACATGGCTGCACTCGCACATCCCGGACTATGGTGTGGCGGTACCCGGCCTTTTGACCGTTCGGGCGGACAGGAACGTTATAGAAAGCGGTAAGAAGAATGGAGGGGGGGATGCACTGTATGTGAGTGAATGGTGGTGCAACCCTGGACATGTGAATGTGAAGGAACGTTTCTGTAGCCCGGACATTGAACTGCTGGCTGTTGGGTTTCGTCCGTACTATCTACCGAGGGAGTTTACGTCTGCCAAATTGATCGCTGTCTACGTTCTACCATCTGCTGATGCAGAGGCAGCTGCTGACGTCATTTACACCGCTGTCTCACAACTCCAGACGCAGCAGCCCAATGCCTTCATGCGGTTTTCCCAACCATAAGCCGTGGATCA
>NC_045741.1:26856589-26869821 GCF_008692095.1 Etheostoma spectabile
GAAAGTCCTTCTTAATGAGAAGAAGAAGAAAGCTTTCAGGTTATGGGAACAGACAGGAGCTAAGGGAAGTATAGCACAGACTGCGGGATAAACTGAGAGACTGTAAAAACACCTACAGGAGGAAGCTGGAGGCCAGTCTCCAGCACAACAACATGTGGGAGGTGTAGACAGGGATGAAAGAGATTACCGGGTGTGGTGGGAGAAGAGGCAAACACCAGGCAGCTGGGAGAGCACAAACGAGCTAAACTGTTACTTCAATAGGTTTCGCTTACAGCCATCCCCTGCCTCCTCTACCACTCCACCCACCGCCTACACCTCCTCATTGCCTCCCCTCTTTTGTTCCCACACCTCCCTCCTCACTTCCCTGTAGTCAGTCCTCCTGCTGTCAGCCCACGCCCCCCAACACTACAGCACATTTCCTCTTCCCCCACTGACACTTTAAGCACCCCCCTGCTTTAAATTCCCACCTGGCCAGGTGAAGAGACAGCTGGAGAGGCTTCACCAGCGCAAGGCTGCTGGCCCGAACGGCATCAGCCCCAGGGTCCTGAAGACCTGCGTCAGTCAGCTGTCTGGTGTTCTCCATTACCTCTTCAACCTGAGCCTAAGCCTGCAGAGGGTGCCTCTTCTGTGGAAGACGTCCTGCCTTGTCCCGGTCCCCAAAGAAGTCGACTCCGTCTGGCCTTAAGTACTACCGCCCAGTGGCTCTCACATCCCATGGGATGAAGGGGCTGGAGAGGCTGGTCTTGGCCTACCTGAGGCCGCAGGTGAGTTCTTCTCTGGACCTTCTACAGTTTGCCTACCAGCCTCGTCTATCTTCTGCAGCGAGCTCATTTGCACCTGGATGGCAGTGGCGGCACTGTTCACCTTATACACCACAGACTTCCAGTACAACTCAGAGTTATGTCACCTACAGAAATTTTCTGATGACTCTGCAGTTGTTGGGTGTATAAGGGATGGACAGGAGTAAGACTACAGGGCACTGGTGGATGAATTTGTGGAGTGGTCTGGTAAGAATCACCTGCTGCTGAACGTGGATAAGACCAGAGAGATGGTGATTGACTTCAGGAGGAAGGGAAGGGCTCCGCTGCCCCTTTGCGTCATGGGAAGAGATGGTGGAGGAGTACATATACCTGGCTGTCAACATCAACAACAGGCTGAACTGGAAGATCAACAGCACTGCTGTTTACAAGAAGGGGATGAGCAGACTCTATTTCCTGAGGAAGCTGAGATCCTTTATCGTGTGCAGCAGAATGTTGGAGATGTTCTACCAGTGTGTTGTGGCCAGCTCTGTTCTCCTCTACCGTCTGCTGGGGCAGCAGCATCGGAGCCAGCAACACAAACAGACCAAACAAACTGATCAGGAAGGCTGGCTCCGTGATCGACTGCAAACAGGACACATTTGAAGCTGTGGTGGAGAGGAGGTCACTGAACGAACTGTTATCTATCATGGATAACCCTGAACTCCCTCTCCACCCCACACTGGTCCAACAGAGGAGCTCATTCTCTAAGAGACTCCGACAGCTTCGATGTCGCACGGACCGCTCATTCCTACCACAGGCAATAAAACTCTTTAACACGTCTTCACTGGGTGCTAGATAAGACCCTGATACTCCACAATACTGCACTAAGTGCAACCTGCACAATTGGTTTATTTACATTTTAGCATACCTTTTAGCATACTATTTAAGCAGTTTCACATTTTGTTTTCCCATCCTGTATATACTCAAATATTTGTTTTTATATTTTTATTGTCGTTATTATTTCATGTATATTGTATCCTAGTATTTCATTTATATATATCTATATATATCTATATATATAGATATATATATATATTGTGCTGTGTGACTGATGTATGTTTGCTGCTGTAACACCATTATTTCCCATTTTTTGGGATCAATAAATATCTATCTTTCTATCTATCTATTTATCTATCTAGAAAGGTATAATGTGCAATTTCAGTTCAGACCATCCCATAAAACGTGTTCAAACAATCAATTGAAAGTGAAAGTACCAAACATTGTTAGTTCTGAGGGTCATCTTTCTTTTCTTCACAAGCAACTGTTATAATGCTAATCAAGGCCAAATCATGTATTTTGACTCCATAAATGGGTTAAATCCTAATGTTCACAGCCCAGACTAGCAGCTAGCTTCTACACACCTAAGTAGCCTGTATGAGCTAATCAAATGTATGTGAATTAATTTATCCAGTCTCCTACACATGTTGTCCTGAGGTGGGCAATTCATTTCCCCAAGGGGCCACGTGAAAAACAAAGACTGTTGTGGATATTAATTTTATGTCAGATGTTATGTTCTCAGACTTTTTTCTCTGGGCAGAGTTCACCGAACACTCTTTAATAAGCTCCCCTTTTGAAAATGCCTTACTGTTTTTGGTGATTTGGGGGATATCACAAAGCTGGTCTTGACGCTTGGTATAAAAGCCTTGTTGCGTTTGGAGTTTAAGTAGCAAAGCTTCAGACGTCCATGCTCGCTCTGCATCAGTCAAGTTTGATTATTCTGCCTGTTTAGTATTGTAGTGGCGATTCAAATTCTAATCCTTTAACACAGCGATCTGTTCTCCACAAACTAAGCACACTGCTTTACCTGCTTTGACTTCAGTAAATAAATATTGTTCCGGGTGCGGGTTAGTCAGAGTTTTTTTTTTTTTCAGTAACGTCTGGGATTTGTAATGTAGCAAAATGCAATACTCAAAACGCAATCAGGTACATTTTAAAATACCGATTTTAAAAACTACTTGAAAAATACAAAATACACAACAAAACTACTCAATACAGCAACGTGAGTAAATGTATTTTGTTACTTTCCAACCTCTGCCAGTCAGAAGCAGAGTATGAGGACGTGCCACACACTTGGATCAGTTTATGAAAAGTACCTTTGAGGCGGCTTTTTGACTTTGTACTCCTATAACATGCACAAAAAAGATATATAATACAATTAAGGAAAGGGAAATAGCCAAAAAGCATAATATGAGCCTTTTTAAAATAATATCTTAATCCTGCCTTAATATCTGACAGGATCAATAATGAGCACTAGTGATGTGTGAGTCATGAGTAAATCGTTTGAAGCAAACAGCTGTTTCTTCTGACTCCGGAGTCAGCCCTCATCTCCACTGACTCGTTTACTGACTCGTCCTGTTGGCTCAGCATCATTAAATTAAAATGTACAGGACAAAGAGTTATTGCAGACAACAATTGTGATCGGGTCTATTGTATTTTAAAATGCTTCACTGTCACACACAGGAATAAAACAGCAATTGTAGGAGACTGAGTACCAGCTGAAGATTGACCTGGAAACATTTTATTAAATGGGGATGGGCTCATATGGGATGTGAGTGTTTCTGTGACTTGTTATTAATTAACATATTGTATATCCACAAAATAATTTACAACTTTCCGTGTGAACTGCAAAGACCGCTGGAAAGTCTGTCTTGACTGCAGCTTTTTGTCACTGCTCCCTGCTTCCACCAACTGCTCTCATCCAATTTCAGACGAGACACATTTCTTCTTGAATGGGCCTTGTGTTTTTTATGACTTGAAAAATGTCGCTGGCTGAAAGCAATTGTATGTGTTTTCTATCCAATGCAGGCCTTGCTTATCTACTTGTTTGTGGAACTCCTTCAGAAATGTCAGGTGGTGCAGCTAGAATCTCTAAAGGTAAGCAGCTGAAGAAACCTTGTTCCTGCATTGGACTTATCAGACTCCATTGGTAACACTGAGAGCAGGCTTTGGCACAAAAGTGACAAAAGTGCAAGCTATTTGTATGTGAATGAAAATCTATAAAGATGGAATGTAATTCTTTAACTGGTGTGTCATTCTCAATTTCCTCTGACTAAACAGAATGGGGTGTCTGTATGAAGTAATGCTAAACTTCAGAAAATATATATTCAGATGTTTTGACTTGTCATAACAGGAAAGGCACAGTTCAAAAATATTTATTTAACAATGGCGCATTTAAATTATGTCCCAGTAAGCCATGACAGCAAGTAAGCATGAACAAAACCAGCTATGACTATTATAAATTGTAATTTCTCCACTGGGGCTTAATAAAGAGTATAACCTATAACCTATGACATGCCAAAATGTCTTCTGTAAAAAAGGTCTATTTCAATAGGATACAATTTACCATACATGCTAACAACAGCTAACTTCTTCCTTATGGTTCTTTAATTATATTATGTATGTATTATGATGCTAATATTATGTCTCATTAATATTAGTATTAAATGTTGACAGACAACAGGGAGAACATTCGGTTTTATTTGGATTAATCTGTCTATGTTGATCTTAGACAGGTGTCGCAGAGTGTATTGTGATGGATCAGGTGGGCGTTGAGGATCCAGCCCCCTCAGAGGATGAGGACGATGATGAAAATGCACAAGCAGGTAAGCGTATGAAATCTTCTCATTCTACTTTTCCATTTATCAGGGCATTCTTGACTTCCTGTCACTCTGCATTTACAGTCCAACCCATCTGAAAATGTGATTAACTGTGTAGAATCACACAGTTATTAGTCATTAGTTGTTAACATGTGTAATAAAGCCCTTATATATTTTCAATGATTCAGCTTTTAAAAGATGGACATTTCACAGTGAGAGATGATTTACGCTTATGGTAGAAAGTCTAACAAAGGAATTATACTGTTGAAATTTGAGCTCTCAATTTCCCTCTGTATGACCATTTGAACGTCTTTCTTTATCTTTAATAATTAAATTACATTTGAAAATGTTATGCTCAAATTGAGCCTATTATTAATATTTACTACTCTAAACACACTTACTGTACAGTATGTCAATGGCACTATAAGCCAGTCCCTCCAGGATTTCATAATGTCGATTGCGCCAATTCACGCAAATTCAACCAGTCACGTGACTTTGGTGCAACTTGCAATTTTTACAAATCACCGCAACTTTATTGAAAATTTGACCAATAACCAGAGTTTTCCGTGACTTAAACCAATCCCAGCAGTCCCACGTGCCTGACTTTATATCATTATGTGACTCTGAGAGCCAATGGCCAATCGGGAGTGAGAACGTGAGAATGTTGCTGAAGCGGCCGCTGTTTCAGAGATGAGACATACAGGATGGCCTAAATTGAGGACAGCTACGCTCGTTATTGTAAATGCAATGATAAGTTAAAGTCCAATAAGCCCTTTATCAAACCATATGAATGTGTGTCCCAGCCCAGTATAGGAACCTAACAATGTAAAGATCATGACAGACATGGTCAGATTTGATTCATTCAATAAATTATTATTATCACCAGCCATTTTCATATTATACCAACATTTGCATCATCCTGAGCATTTTTGGGAAGGTTACTAAGAAAACTCAGCCTACAGTAGTTTTATTCTCCCCAAAACAAGTTTCCTTTTTATTTTTAAAGAACTATACAAAAAATACTTTTGGCTCGGTGCTTTGTTTCCGACCACGAGCACACTGTGTCAGACACAAATCAACAGAGAACTCTGTATTCAAACATTATCTAACAAGTGTAGATTCAGTAGTATCCAGGGATTGCGGGGATATATGGTTTTTTAATTTCAGATGTACGGTTTTGGAGTTATAGGGCCAAACACGTTTGTGTCTGCTATAGCGCCACCTAGTGGTGGAAGTGGGTCAATTTCTATGTCTGACGTCTTTGTACCAGTCCTGAAAATGGCACACCGCCACCATGTACAGTTTAGGCTGTGGTGGGAGTTTTATGCAGGGAAGAATAATGACGGAGGAGAAGAAGAATCCTTAGCAAAACTGTGTGAACCGCATAGCACTTTGCAGCTACTGTGGTTCCCGCATCCTTGGGCTAATAATAAATTTATTTTTTATAGCGCTTTTCTTGACACTCAAAGACGCTTTACAGTTTTGGTTATATACAGACAAAACAAAACAGTATAACAGACAAGGTACGAAGACAAGGTTACTTGACAGACAAAATAGAAAAGAAAAACACACAGGTGCATGGACAGGCATAGGCAAAGCAGGAGAGGTGGGCTATGAAAATGTGCGAAACTGGGAAAGTCTGTTAGCATGAAAAAGCAAGTTTGAAGAGGTGAGTTTTGAGGGTTTGTTTGAAAGATGGTAGGGTGATTTGACTCAGTGGATGTCAGTTTTTATTTCATGTTAAAGTATTTCCATCTTGTTGATTTCCAGCTGCAGCCTGTCAACGCTCTACTGCTCGGTCTCCCGGAGCTCCGTGCCCTAAGAGCTCACAATGCCTTGTGTTGCTAACTCCCTCTAACATTAGTGTTCTTCAGAAGTGACGTAACAAAAGCATTTCGTTTTAACATGGGGGTAGGCCGAGGCAAAAAGGGCGAGAATCACTAACCTTAGCCAACACATTTATAAAAAAAAAAACCCATTTGAATTGTAATGTCAGCATTCAATTATTATTGATTATATTCAAATCATATCCAACTCCCAAAATGACAAAGTCCCCAAAAAATTTGAATTCCAAATTGTATGTCAACAATATTTTTCTATAAATTTTTCTGAAAGTGGTATTATAAATGAATTAAATTTAGGAGTTTCAACATTATAAGGTAAATAAAGTGTAACTGTGTGTCTATATCAACAACGTTACACTTCTGGTATTGTTCAAGTGCCGCCAAAACTTTTGTCCGATGTCCCTCATTTTGGCCAGATGTCCCTCACCTCCCGCTTTTTTTGTTTAAATGATAATTGGTCTTTGTATTATTTGTCCCACCCCTCCTCCACTTTGATTGGTCAGCTGGGTAAAAAGTAGTCTATATAGACGATGATTCACTCACTGGAGCCAGAGGTTTTGTCGGCTGTCCCTCTTTTAGACCAGATGTCAGTTACCTTCCACTTTCTTTGTGTTGTAATTCTAAACTCCGGTGGATATCTGAGGACTGTGGTTAACTGCCACTCAGATCTCTGCAGGGTAAATCCAGACAGCTAGCTAGACAATCTGTCCATCAGAGTTTTTTGTTGCACGACTAAAAGTACTTTTGAACAAACACATATTCCACCAAAACAAGTTCCTTCCTGAGGCTATTTTGCAGAGGCACCGTTGCTCCATCCGGCCCTCAGCTAGGACAATTGTGATAAATTGTGATTAAAGAAATGCCAATAAACCAGAGCATGTTTTTCTCCCATCCCCGAATATTGTGTGGACTAGCCAGACCCTCCTCTTCAGCGCTGTGGAGGAATTTCTGGCAATGCGAGACTACAGTGCAAATGACCACACCATTTCAACACCCAGTATTGTACTACATCACATTGCACCATAACCTGCTGCATCAGGACAGGGATTTGGGGGTGATGGGGTGGCTGTGGCTCAGTGGTAGAGCGGTTGCCTGCCAATCAGAAGGTTGGTGGTTCAGTCCCCGCCCCTGCAGTCATTGTCGAAGTGTCCTTGGGCAAGACACTGAACCCCGAGTTGCCCCCGGTGCTGCGCATCGGAGTGTGAATGTGTGTGTGTTTATCTGATGAGCAGGTGGCACCTTGTACGGCAGCCCCGGCCACAGTGTATGAATGTGTGTGAATGGTGAATGTTTCCTGTAGATGTAAAAGCGCTTTGAGCAGTTGTTAAGACTGGAAAAGCGCTATATAAATACAGCACATTTACATTACATCAAAACTGTCAGTGCATCCACATGAAACAAGCCTTTCATTATCGCGTACCGCCACGCAGTTGCTTGTAGCCAAGGAGGACACGGAGGATTAAAAAAAACATGCTGGACTGTGGAAGAGGTCATTATCTTCACTTGAGTTTCTGTGCGTGAAAGTTGCCGCACAACACCGTTTTCTGAACATAGCCATACTGAAAATACAGAGAGAGCTGTGTCTTACTCAGCTTTGTATCAACTCATCTGGCAATGGCTTCAATGTAACGGACCTTCATTAAAATGAAAACGTTACGCACTAAAGCTTTAAAGATTTGTGTGTATGTTATTTTTGCCCAGGTGGAATAATTATCACAACCCAATAAGTACAACTAAGTACTATTTAGTTGTTTTTTTACACCAAAAGTTTTTGCACAGATACAGTAAATGATATCCTAGCATTGTCAATGTCTATGGAGCATTAAACTTTATTATGTGTGAATGTGTGGTTGGGTTCGATTGCTCTTCTGTCCAGTGGCTCTTTGTCTCCTATTGCATTATATAGTCTTCAAAAGCACACATTTATCAAATGTGTGTGTTTGTGTGTGTGTGTGCAAACACCACTGTAGCCACTGCTTGCCCTTGGTTTGGATGAGCAAACAGCATGACAAAGCCATCTTTCAAATACTGAATAACAAAATGTGTTTTTCCCCGAATGTGAGAAGGTCGGCTTAAGAAGAATAGCCAACTAATATTTAATTGTGTATTTCAAAAGGTTTAATCTTCCCTGCACATGATTATTGGTGGATTAGTGATGAGCCTTATTTCACAGGTTTATGTGTTGAAAGAATATATCCACAATGCTGACAATTGCTTTCATTCTTTTACCATGCTGCCTGGAATAAAAAAACTGCAGATATGCACTTGAGGATTAAATTCTTAAATAGCGCTTTTCTAGTCTCAACGACTACTCAAAGCGCTTTTACATAGTACAGGAACCATTCACTACTGTCTGTCTGTCTCTCTATCCCATGGTCCCAGCTGCAAAGGTTAGCATAACAGAAACATGTTCACAGCATATTCAGAATGTTCACTTCAATCAGGGTTTTTACCGTAGTTTGCGAACATCTTCGTCCTCTTGCCTGTCTACGCCAAGGTTAACTCTGTGTCTTGCTATGGTTGTGTTACACAAACCAACCAGCCAACATTTCTACTTCAGGGCTGCAGTAGAAAAGCATGGCCAAAAGAAAAGAGGGAGAAATACACCTATTTGTAAACATTATGAAAGATATCAACAGGTTTTTGAATATGCACAAAGATTGCAACGCAGACCTTTTGAGGAAGGTGGTTAGAGGAATGAATGAGGGAGGCTGTGTTTGCACAGTCGAACAAGTCCGCAACTAGTGGGAAACTTTAAAAAGAATCCTATTTTGCACGGCTGCATGTAAATGGGAATATTAGTGGAATATTCACTTTCATTAGCCATGTAAGCAGCTTAGTCGGAATATAATCATTTTTAGAATAAGGGCAAAAAATTGAATATTATGTACATGTAAATCTAGTAAGTAAGTGAACACATTACTGTTCAAAGCCACTTCAGTGTGTAAAACAGTCAGTCCAAGTTCTCAGTTGTTCTCTTAGTCCAAGCTGTCACGTTCAATTCAGTACAAAACTAGTAAGGTTAAAAGCTCAGCAGCCTATTACTCACGCCATAGTAGTTTTTGACTGTTTCTATGGCTTTCACAGTCTTTTAATAGGCTAACTAGGAACTAGGAAGTAACATTATGCGAATCCCAGTGGAGCTGGTTTACTACTCAGTCACCAGTGAGAAGAGCTAATTTTAATGAATTTTAAAACTGGCTCTATATGTTTTGCATTATTGATCCCTGATGTTGTTGACTTGGGAAGAATGTTAATAAGTAAAGGTGCTCTAAAATGTATTTGTAAATGCACTGCTCTAATGTAGCGCTTTTCTAGTCACGACTACTCAAAGCGCTTTTCTATTCACCATTCACACACATTCATACACTGAGGCCGAGGCTGCCTTACAAGGTGCCACCTGCTCATCAGATAAACACTCACACACTCCGATGTGGCAGCATCGAGGGCAACTCAGGGTTCAGTGTCTTGCCCAAGGTGAGCGCTCTACCCCTGAGCCACAGCCACCCCTTTAAGTGATGTAATGCTCTTTTTGAGGCTTTTATGTCACATAGAGCAAACATCTCCTCACTATCTGCCTGTCCCCTGAACACACTGTAAAAAACATCTCCTCACTAACTGCCTGTCCCCTGAACACACTGTAAAAAACATCTCCTCACTATCTGCCAACTGCCTGTCTCCTGAACACACTGTAAAAAAACATCTCCTCACAATCTGCTAACTGCCTGTCCCCTGAACACACTGTAAAAAACATCTCCTCACAATCTGCTAGCTGCCTGTCCACTGAACACACTGTAAAAAAACATCTCCTCACTAACTGTTAGGAGACACAGCAAGGATTCAGGGGCGGACACCGGAGTAAAGAGATCAGGCAGGATTTATTGATATAACAGGGTGAGCCAAAGGGTGGAGGAAATCCAGGCTTGACGGAGCTTAGGTGATGGTGTGTCGAGGAGCGGTCAGGGCGGACAGACAGGATCGCAGGCAGGCTGACAGGCAACGAGTTGGCACAGGAAAAGCACTATGGCGGATCGAGAATAGATAGTTAGCAAAACGACAAAAGTACTTGACAAACTATGAAGAGGCCGGCGCATAATACCAGGTGTGGTAATCTGACGAACTGGCAATGAGTGAATGTTGAACCAGGGTTTATAAGAGCCAGGGTGATAAGTGATGAATAACAGGTGTGATGCAGGCGGCGATGAGGCACAGGTGTGATGAACAGCAGGTGGTGATGATCCAGGGGAAGACACACCCACAACAACACACAGGGAAGACAGAGAACAACAGGGAGGGGAAAAACAAGGGGTGAACAACAAACCCTAACACTAACTGCCTGTCCACTGAACACACTGTAAAAAAACCATCTCACTACCTGCTAGCTGCCTGCCCCCTGAACACACTGTAAAAAACATCTCATTAACTGCCTGTCCCCTGAACACACTGTAAAAAACATCTCCTCACTATCTGCTAGCTGCCTGTCCCCTGAACACACTGTAAAAAAAAAAACATCTCACTGTCTGCTAGCTGCCTGTCTCCAGAACACACTGTAAAAAAAACGTGTTCTCTGCAGACAGCCCAGGGTCTACAAACAGCAACAAAAACCAAATGTGCCAACCCGCACCACGAAGCATACACACACAGTGGTCCAGCTTTCCAGTCAATTTACGGACGAGAAGGATTTGGATGTGGGGGTGTGGGGTTAGTGCACGTAAGGAAGGGAGAGGGGACAAGATGAATGAGGAGAAGGGAGGGGTGAGCCTCGTTTTGTTTGAAAATACTTTGAACGTCAACAAGAATTAACGTCACCCAACATCTCTTGGAGCACTTTTAATGATCCTTAAAATTGTTCTTTCTTTTTTATTTGAAGCTGTTTTGTTTTGTTTGTGTCTGCAACATTGTTAATTGTGATGCTGCCTGTCTTGCCAAGGACACTCTTAAATGGATTTTTTTAAAGATTATTTTTAGATATTTATTTGTATAGGACAGCTGAAGATGTGAAAGGGGTGAGAGAGGGGGGAATGACGAGAATGACATACAGCAAAGGATTAATGCATTTTATAAAACGTAATTCAATATGTAACAATATCATTTTTACAATTGCAGTACAATTTGCTGATACCACGTCAGTAGAATTTCGAATGCAGTAAAATATCTAAATATTTCCACCACAGCTTTTACATACACGTACATTATAGACTGATAATTTTGTCCGGTAGTATAAACAACCCATCCTTTTCTAATCAAATGAGACAAAAACACCTCTTAGCCATAAAAGCTGTTGCTGGTGTACAGGACTGGCACCTTCTTGATTTAAACTCATTTACCAGCACAGACGGCAGTGATGGTGTGTTCAATTGTATGTGTGTCAATGCCCTACTCTTATATTATGGACTTCATGCTTTGCTTTGACTATCTATGTTTAATAATGTACATTCTGCCAGGACCACTCACATCAAAGTTATGACATCATAAACAAGCGGTTTATTTATGATTGGCTGTATGGTTCTGGTGCCCCGCCTTTCCATGCAGCATGGATGGGAGCTCAAACCAAGAAGAGCAGTAATACAGTAAACCCGTTGTCGCGTATTGCCAGATCTTTCTCCACAACACTGCGGAAGAGGGTCTGTCTAGTCCACACAACATCCCTGGATATAAAAAAGCGCTCTGTTTATTGGCATTTCTTTAAACTAAGGGTGTCACGATTTTGATTTTAATTTAAAATCGACTGAAATTAAGTCACAATCTTGAATTTTGAATTAAGAAATGGATGTCGATGGCAAGGTTATGAAGTGCTGCGAGTCTACCTCCTCTAACTTAGCTACCGCCAGTCATAAGATATTGTAGATGCAGGAGACCATTCAACAGAACTTGAACCCCCTCCTCTTTCACTGAAGATTTATCCATTTAATGAAGCTAACAACAGAAAGCTTTCATCCCGGATTACACAATTGGAAGTATTTTGGATTTCCAGTGAATTATGTTGACAATTATTTCATCGACAAAAAAGCCACAGTTTGCAAGCTCTGCTATTTGTGTGTAAGACACTTAATTGTTCAGAGAAGACTAAGGACACGGCTGTTTTATTATTATTAATTTGTTTTGTTGTGTACTTGAATCATCTTCAGAAGACAGTTAAAAAAGATAAACTAGATGGCAGGTTAAGTTTCCGATTGATTAAAGATATAAGTCATTGTTACAATATGTTGTTTATACTTGTTTTAAATTTGACAATGTAGTGTGGTACATTGCGATCAAAGGTCAAATATTATATTGTAGGGGATTGTTTTGTATGTTTTTTAAATGTATTGATTTTTACATGTCTCCAGACATGAACAAAGCAGGAAAAAGAGTGACTGAAAGAGCACGGGATAATGCACAACAACTTAGAGTTTAGGCAAGCATGCAGAAAAAAACAAAACCAAAAAAAGACATATTACATAAAATAATTCGGCAAAACAAATAAATGCTGTCCAGCTACTTTATCACATTACATCTGACCACCTCACGTTTCATGTACAGTTGGAGAAGCCAATTCTCCTCCTTTAAACATGACTGAGCCTCTAACATGGAACATTGCTGTGAGAGAAGGTGACTGAGCATTTTTAAGGCTTAAGCGTGGACTGTAAACAACATAAAAACCTCAGTAGACAAAACATTTCATTAAAACTTGTGTGATGAATACTACAATCTAACAAACTCAGAATTGTATGTGTATTTTTTTTAAATCACGCATGGAAACGTACATTAAAAAATTCGAGATGCATCCATAATCGGTTTAGAATCCAATCGTTGGCCTCTGAATAAGAATCAAATTGTGAGGTGCCCTGTGATTCCCACCCCTATTATATTGCATAAAAGTCGTCTACCTTAAACAAATTACAATCATCATGGGCGGCGCCAGAAAGAGCATCAGTGCCTCTCCAAAATAACCTCGGAACATGTGTACGTTCAAAAGTTGTTTTAGTCGTGCAACAGAAAACTCAGATTGG
>NC_045741.1:26869831-26878137 GCF_008692095.1 Etheostoma spectabile
TAGCTAGCGGTCTGGATTTACCCTGCAGAGATCTGAGGAGCAGTTAACCATAGTCCACAGAAATCCACTGGAGGTTAGAACACAAAGAAAGAGGTAAGTGACGGTCATCCGCCCAAAAATCAGGGACGTCCGGCAGAATTACTGGAGGCGCCTGAACGATCCCTAAAATGAGTCAACGTTGATATAGACAAATAGACCCCCAGAATCTGTTTCTGTAACATTATTCAAGTTCAGATAATTCCCACCTGAGCTGTTTGGTCGGTGTTAACCGAACATTGGAGCGTTTGGTTGGATAGATTGGATCTTTTGGGGCTTTGTGAAAGCTCGTCCAAACTTCTGGTGCGGACCAAACAATCAGACTCTGGTCTGCTTGAAAATGGGGGTCTCAGTTTGCTTCCTAATGCACTAGAGTTCAGTTCACGTTAGGTGAGAATCTGACCCAGACATAGAAAGCTAACCAAAAATTTAATAGCCTGTAATGTCAACCTTGCACAGAATTTATGGACTTATGTATGATTTAAAGGATAACTTTCAAATCCATAACCTATTATGACTCGCTCCCTCTCTGTGTGACAACATCATCATCCCAATCTCATCCTGTCCTTCCTTCTCCATACTCGCTGTCTTGTCAGCTGCTCATATTGTTTGCCTTCTTCTAAAATGATAGAAACATTAAAGCATATGGAAACATATTTCCGCCAATGTGATGAAAAAAGATCCTGTAAGTCATTGTAATAACTTGGTGTCTCAAAACAATTATTTAGTATATTTTGAGAAAAATTCTGATTATTTTAAGAATGTTTCTCATTACTTTGAGATACTAATTACAGGATTTTTTTTTCATCACATGGTGGAACTAGGCTATAATAAAAGCAAAACCAGGAAACCCAAAACGTTATAATTTTGCTAAAAGTGCCAGCCAGTTTTCACTAGAATATTGTCCAGTAGACCAGCAACTGCGAGACATTTGTTTACATTTGAAAAATACAACAATGTTGCATCTTCATCCCCCGAATCGCACACTATACTACATCTAACTTTAGGTATAAAACATTATTATTATTATCATATTATTTTTTCAGTAGTTCTGGCCTTGGATCTTGAGTTCTCATTCTATTTTATCTTATTTTTTGTATTTTCTGTAAGTGTGTGAGTGAGTATATGTGTATATTCTCACTCACCATCCGTCCCTACCTCCCTTCCTCCCTCCATCTGGCAGTAGCTCAATCCTGGGTAATTGGGTTGTGATCTGGAGGGTTGTGGGCTCAAGGCCCCAGTACGGAGTTTGGACTGTAGCTGGAGAGGTGCCAGTTCACCTCCTGGACCCTCCCTGTTACGTATGCGGGGAATGGTGGACCCAAATACAGAAAGCAGGTAGAAGTTTTGTTGCTTGAGGATTTATTTCAGAAAAAGAACACAAAGTACATACCAAACTGAGTCCAGAAAGCTACAGGCACAAACTAATTCCAGAACCACAGAACAGGATCTCAAAAACACTAAACAGAAACCCACAATGATCTGACAACAGACAAGGTGAACACAGAGAATCATACACAGGGTAAATGAGAGAACAAGAAACAGGTGACACTAGGGTTGGGGAACAGGTGCAACACAAAGGCGGTAAAACATAAGAAGTAAAACTAGACCCGACAAGACAGAAAACCAGACATTCAAAATAAAAAAGGAAACGGAGCAAAATACAAAACAGAAAAACAGACAAAACACCAAAACCCTAACACTGCCAAGGTGCTCTGGAGCAAGGAAACTGCTTGGGGCGCCTGTCCAGCAGTCATATCTAGCATCTATCTATCTATCTATCTATCTTTTTTTTCTCCTTCATATGCTGTATCGGATGCTGGTAACTTTAATTTCCTTGCGGGAGTCATCCCAAAGGGATTAATAAAGCTAAGTCTAAGTCTAAGTCTAAGTCTATCTATCTATCTATCTATCTATCTATCTATCTATCTATCTATCTATCTATCTATCTATCTATCTATCTATCTATCTATCTATCTATCTATCTATCTATCTATCTATAACAGCCTTAAAGAAGTTTTAATATTATTTCCCATGAGACCCTAACCCTAACCCCTAACCCTATGGCATGAAAATGTCATTTTATGAGTTTTTGTTCACATTAATACGATTTCCCCCTGCCTGCCTATGGTCCCCCAGTGGCTAGAAATGGTGATAGGTGTAAACTGAGCCCTGGGTATCCTGCTCTGATTTTGAGAAAATGAAAGCTCAGAGGGGCCGATCTGGAATCTAGCCCCTTATGACCTCATAAGTGGCAAGGTTACCTCCCCTTTCTCTGCTTTGCCCACCCATGAGAGAGAGGCATCATGGCTTTCAAACGAGCAAAGTGGCAGACCACCCCCCACCTCAAAAGCTGCAGAGTCAGAAATGGCACATACTAAGGAGAGCTCATTGTGGGACTGCCTCTAGTGGCTGTAATTCTGCACAAAGGCTGCATTTTGGGAAAGACACTTCAGATACAGTATTAGGGGACCACTAGGGTCTATATAAAAAGGACTTCAGATACAGTATTAGGGGACCACTAAGGTCTATATAAAAGAGACTTTAGATATGGTATTAGGGGACCACTGAGGTCTATATAAAAGCATCCAAAGAGCACCCTGTCATGGGACCTTTAAAAGAGCGAGAAGAATTTGCAGTAACATGGGGTTCAGTATATTGACAGCCTTGTCCATCTGTCTGTGTCTCTCAGATACAGGTTTACTACAGACGGATGCAGTAGCCCTGCACAACCAAGCAGAGAGCCTGCAGCCCAACCTTCACCTGCTTGGCTACCTCTTCCTCTCCCGGCCCATGAGCTACGCCTTCAACTGCATCCTCCTCTTCCAATTGTAAGTTACCATGGTGATGAAGGAGCGAATAATTTTTGCAGGATCTCAGCATTGCAACATTTACAAATGCCACAATAAATAACACTCAGTGTAGGAGAGAGTATGTGGGTGGTAGTGTTTTTTATCATCACTTTAGTCCATTTGTGCTGTTTAACTTCAACGTGGTTTATTATGCTGTGAGCTGTTTCCATTTATTATGTGCATTTACAAACAGGATTGATCACAATTGTCTCAACATGTTTAAACCTCTTCACCCACCAGGTTTAGTACACGCCACCAAAAATTCAAATAGTTACAGTATTTCTAGTCCTTAGAGTGGGATGTGGAGACCTCAAGGTCTTTAAGGGGTTCAGTTACATTCACCAACACATTCTTATGAACGGGTCCGTATGATATCGTACAATGTATGCACATCAAAACGTCTGATATCCTACAAAATTAGGAGACTGCTGACTGGTCATATGACGCTGGGTGGTCGCTTGACGGCGGCTACAGACCTGCTTTAGCACGCAGGTGTTTTTCCACTGTTCACTGCCTGCCTGGTACCAAACAGACAAAGTTAGGCTGGCTGGTAAGAGAGTGAATATTGGATTTGCATTCATCAAGTGTCCAGAAACATGATGCCAAATGAATGCTGATGTTGCTCTGTGTCTGCTGGATGTGAAAATTGGCACCTGTTTAATAAATTTGTCATATTGACTTTAAAGATGATACGTTATTGTTGCATTTACAGCTTGTTGCACTGCCCCCAATTTACCATGACAAAAAAATTAACATACACATCAATAGCATACACAGTTCAAAAAAAGAAAAAAAATGACAAAGACAAATGGCAGACACCCACCCACTGTGCTTATAAAGTTTCAATTACAAGTCATGACCGCCCCCTATCTTTTTGCCTGTGCTTAATATTTTTCTATTTAATATGCCTTATAGTGGGACTAATTAATGAACTAAGACATAATTATAAGGTGATATCTAACTAACATATAGTTTCTTTTATTTATAGGATACAACGTCTTAATTTATGACTTACTGTCTAATAAATATTTATGACAAGTCTTATATTAGACTATTATCTCGAAAGTCATGAACACAAGCAGATATTATAATCAGACAATCAGATGACTTCTTTTTTGACAGCATTTGAAAAAACACGCCACAGATTTTTCTTTGTACTAAGATCAGTACAGACTGAAGCTAAAATACTGACCTCTGTCCCATTGTCTCAATTATAACCAACATCCCAGCATGCAAACAAAATACATTTACTCAAGTACTGTACTTAAGTACAAATGTTGAGGTACTTGTACTTTACTTGAGTTTTTTTTTTTTTCATACCACTTTCTACTTCCACTCCGCTGGAACGATTAGACCATTAAACACACAACAGTTTGGCTTCTTTCCAGTTTCTAAAATGTGAGGATTTTTCTGCTTTGACTACTTGTTCTTTAATACTTTATTTACATTTTCCTCATGATACTTACATACTTTTACTTAAGTAACATTATGAATGCATGACTTTTAGTATTGAGTATTTTTACAGTGTGGTATTACTACTTTTATTTAAGTAAAGGATGTGAATACTTTTCGAACCACTGCTAACATGTGTACTATGACTTCTATTTTTGCACCAGGTGCTCAAACCCGCGAGCAATCGCTGTCATTCAAGTCAATGCTTGATATTCCACCAGCAGCGCGTCCAAGAAGCGTGTGGGAGACGCAAAAGATTACCCCCCCCCCCCTTGATCTTGGAGGTTGAAAAATATAATACAACACCTGTTTTTAGGGACAATGCCAGAAAAGTTAAATGAGTTAAATTGCAGGAGTGCTTGGAGTTGAAGGTAGATACTAGCTATTAAAGACGGACGCTCCTCTTCTGAGACGCTCCCGGTGGGGTATGGTGCGCGACAGAGGATGGAACCAAATGTGGAGTGGAGAATCGGAGTCAGACCGTTGGACAGAAACCTGCTAAGTAATTTCACTTTCAGTGTTCTGGACCAGCACGACTACTCTCAACTGAGCCAGGGCCGCACAGACATAGTATAAAGTATGAAAACTGTCCTTGAGTTTCAGACTTCATATCTTTAGCTTCTGCTGCACAGTCTTGAGATATTGAGAGTTACAAGCCTGAGCCGAATAATTTTACTACTTTTTTACTACTCTACTTTTCTGCAGAATCTGCAGCCTACCAGCCTTTTAAGATGACCAACCTTTTTTCAGTCACTATTTTCATTATGTAAGGACACACAATGCAATTACTGCTGACACAAACATACTGTACTGTATATTGTTGTTAATTAAAACCATATTGTAGTTTAAAGGAACACACCATATACCCTGCTATAAAAACACTGTTTGATTTCCCTCATGGAGAACGCCATAATATCTGTGTCTCAGTAAAAGTGATGGTCTGTAAAGGTCATCGTACAGGCTGATGCTTGCTTGAAAAGAAAAAGAAAAATCTTTGTTTGGTACAGATTCCCCCCAAAAACCCGCCACAATCATTTAATTTTTTTTAAATGTTTTTATTTTTCAATGAAAATGAGAATAATGACACCCAAAATATCATGAATCATATCGCAATATCAGTCAAAATAATTACCATTACATATTTTCCTCATATTGTGCAGCCCTACAACTAGTGGTGGATGAAGTAATCAAGTGGTCTAAAGTACTTGTACCACGTTGTCAAAATACTCTATTACAAGTAAAAGTACTATTATCAGGAAAATGTTCTTAACCTTTGTGTTGTCTTCCCATTGACCATGCAACTTTTGTTTTTCTGGGTCAAAATTACATCAATCTTTTTTTTCATAGTTTTGGTTGTCTTCAACACTTTATTCACTTTTTCAGATGTTTTTGTCGATTTCTCATGCGTTTTATCTGTCTCTTTTTTTTACCCGTTTTTCCGACATTTATTTTATTTTATCTTTTTTTTTTAAAATGCTATAAAGTTGAAGAAAACGTCAGAAATTCAATGAAAGTAGTCAACTGATCAATTATTTTACTTCTAAAAAACATTTTGTTTTAAGATTTGGTTGAAAGAAACCCAAATTTGGGCTATAGAAACATTTTGAAAATAGGTCAAATTTGACCCGAGGACAACAGGAGAGTTAAAGTAGTAAAAATGCAGAAAAACCCTCACATTTGAGAAACTGGAAACATTCTCAACAGTTGTGTGTTTAATGGTCTAATTGTTTCAGATAGACTTGTTGGCCTGTGTATTGTTGGGTAGTTTCATTTTTACTAAAGCATTGCATTTTATAGACTATGTATGTTTTGTGTGCAAAGATTCTTCAATTGTAAGATAACTACTGTAGTAACTAAAGATGGTGTAAAAGTACAATATTTATCTATGAAATGTAGCGGAGTAGAAGTAGAAAGTGGCAGGACAAGAAAAGACTCAAGTAAAGTACAAGTATCTCAAATGTGTACTTGATTACAGTACTTGAGAAACTATACTTAGTAACATTACACCACTGCCTACTACAGTAATCCTTTATTTTTTTACAATGGTGTAGCATAGTCGGTTTAGACGTGTGTTGTTTGTTATGCTTGCAACATTGACAGGATTGTGTGTTGATGTGTGCATTTTTTTATATGTGTGTGTGTGTGTGTGTTGTGGGTGTGTGTGTGTGTGTGTGTGTGTGTGTGTGTGGTGTGTGTCTTTTGGGCACAGAGGAAGGGGACTGGGCTTTTAGTCTTGCTGGTGGAAGGTCTTGTTATCAGTGTGAGAGCAGCTCTCTAACACCTGCCCAATCAATAGTTCCCTCATTGTGTTCAAGGAGGCTTAGTGGCGATCAATGCAGAGGCTTGATCGCACACACACAGACACACACACACACACACACACACACACACACACACACACACACACACACCACACACAAGGCACGACCCGCAGCTTTTACCCTTGCCGCCCCTTGGTCTTTATGTGCTTCCCTACACGGTGGAGTTGTTGTACAACACACAAAACGATACACTTACACTTGATGCATCTCACAGAGACATGCAAATATACCAAGCTTGCGCACAGAAAATTCTGTGAATGCACAAAATTCAAAGAGACCATGCATTTTAGATATGTTAGAGATACCAAAACCAGCTGTTTGTTGACCATAAATGTAAAAATTAATTCATAATGTAACTTTTTACAGGCCCCATATTGTAAAAAGTTAGATTTCTATGTTGTTTCTTATTATAAAGCATGTTTAAATTTTTTTTATAAATACTGTATCAAAATGCTCAAACCACAGAGGTGCACGCAGCCCGTATTCAGAAACTGTCCCTTAAAGGAGACTTATTATTCAGTTCAATTCAATGGATATGATGAACAGGGATAATTATAGTCATAATAAAGATAATGGAGCTACAACTAGAAATAGTAGTTGTAGGAGTCCATGGTGTCGCAGGGCACTGCATGGCCTAGCAGGGTGTAGCAGGGTGTAGCAGGACGTCGAGCAGGACCGCAGCGACAGCTGCAACCATGATTTAGGTGCCACCCTAATCCAAGGAAAACTGCGAGAAAAAACGTAAGGACTCCGGGGAATAAGCTCCCCAGAGCTAAGTTAGTAACAAGCATTTTTGGGACATGGATGCACACATTGGGAAAGAGAGAGTCAACAGGAGCTCAGTGTGTCAAAGGAAGTCCCCCAGCAGTCTAAAACTATAACAGCATAATAAGGAGTTGGTCCAAGACAAACCAAAGGGTTGGATATTGTGCTTTTCTGTATTTTCTGTCAAATCTTTAATGTTACAATGCTGGTTGGTCGTATGTGGTATGTACAAAACATAATTTATTGGAAACTTGTTTTATAAAGGTCATATTGACATTGAAATATCAGTTATGGCCATAACAGCATTGTTAATATCAGTTTTCGTTTTTGGCAACAGCATTCCCAGCCAGGGCATTAGATTTTTTTGTGTGTATCATTGTGGGTTAACTCTTACACTACCATTTTACTTTCTACTACAGTACTACTACTAGGTTTGGAGTTTGCATAAAAGTTAAAGGGACAGTTTAAGAAAGTATGTGTCGTTGACCAGTAGTAATGCGTGGAGTCTGAGATGACTAATAATGCCTACCATACACTAGAAGACTTTGAACAGAATTTTAAAAAGACTAAAGTCGGACTCCAGCTGACATCTAAAGACAATCATCTCACATCTAATGGTAAAGCATTTCATAGTATGTAAAGACTGGGATCTTGCTGGGTCACACAATGCAAGACTACAACTTGATTTGTATTGAAAAATGTAACCAAGCTAGATAGCTACCACTAGCGTCAGCTGGTAACTTAAGGGAAAGTTTGCCGGTTTAGTGTTCTGCCGTACATTCACCTTATATATGCTTACTCTAGGCATTATAATTAGGAAACACTCAATTAACTTTCATTGTTACACTGATGACACCCAATTATACCTATTAATCAAGCC
>NC_045741.1:26878147-26886325 GCF_008692095.1 Etheostoma spectabile
TCTTTTGACACACTGAGCTCCTCTCTCAGGGCGGCTGTGGCTCAGTGGTAGAGCGGTTGCCTGCCGGTTGGTGGTTCGATCCCTGGCCCTGCAGTCCCACGTCAAAGTGTCCTTGGGCAAGACACTGAACCCCGAGTTGCCCCCGGTGCTGCGCATCAGAGTGTGAATCTGTGTGAGTGTTTATCTGATGAGCAGGTGGCACCTTGTACGGCAGCCTCGGCCACAGTGTATGAATGTGTGTGAATGGTGAATGTATCCTGTATGATGTAAAAGCGCTTTGAGTAGTTGTTAAGACAAGGAAAGCGCTATATAAATACAGCACATTTACTCTCTCTAACTTTCCATTTGTGTGCATCCATGTCCCAGAAATGGAAATGGAAAGGGAGCTTATTCCCTGGATTCCTTATGTTTTTTTTGTTCAGCATGTTTCCTTGGATTAGAGTGGCACCAAAATCATGGTCGCAGCTGTCGCTGTGCCCTGTAACGCCCTGCAGTGCCCTGCTATGCAATGAACTACTACAAACTATGTGTAAAGGGTTTTGAGATAACTCTTGTTATGATTTGATACAATAAATAAAATTGAATTGAATTTTTCCAGTACCCAGAGGTCTCACTTACGACATTATCAACAACTTTTGATTTTGTTGGAACATCCAGAAGGGACAAAGACTTATTTTGAGGGAGTTTTCTGACCACGTTACACCAAAACAAACAATTGAGGTGATGAGGAACATGTCCAACTCTAGCAAGACTCTAGTGAGACTCTCACGATATCGTTCTGATATTGTAAGTTAGTCTGACAGTGGAATCACTTGAAAAGTCGTTTGATCAAAGGTTGGCTTAAGCAGCACAAATACACACAAACTGTTGAATTGTGTGGTGTGTTCATATGTTTGCAGCTCATTTTGGGGGGGACAAGGTTACTTACACATAGGAGAGTAGGAGAGGGAGAGTTTCTATTCATATTAGCCAAAAACATCCCCTAAATTTTCAGATGATTTTAGTTCTATTTAAATATGCGTAGTTAATATCTCAAGTCTGAATCATCTTACAGCTTCCTTGACATCACACATGCTTTGTTCTTTGCTTTGGTTAGTTATTCTTGTTCAAAAATACAGCTTTGACTGCTTTAGATGAGAGGACTAGCCTGCTTGAAAATTCCTAAATTTGTTTTCCTTATTTCCTTTTAAGATTCGAGAAAGAGAAGATTTGAAAGAGTGGGTGTTACTCAGCTCTCCAAAATAACACTTGTCTGTCTGAAGAAGCTGCTAATGGATTTTCTCTCTCAACAACCAACTGTTGAGAGATTACAGAAGCTTAGAGTTATAGGGCCTGCAACAGATGTGGAGCCAGAAAAACCTTGTCTCGGCATTCACTTTGGATTGAAGCCTTCAGTAAAAACACTAATTTCTAATGTTCAGCAACATCCAGTTCCTTTATGAAAGCACATTTTGCGAACAGATTTCTGACTTGATATGAGTGTGTGATGCTAAAAGTACATATGAAATGTATGTGTGTACCAAACCCCCAAAGCCCCCAAAGGCAATTTTTGTTTTGAGCAGATATGAAATAGAGAAGTTGTGGAGGATAAAGGCACTGCGCCGCAAACAAGAAATTATTTTAAATCAAATCCCTAAGCTGTTCATAGCCTCAGATTCTAAAATGAGGCAACATTTTCATGTTTAATTCAACGGGGAACTGCTTCTTCAACTTCAACTTTATAGTTAGAGAGAAGTTACCAGCAGCACCCAATACCTAACAACCTCTTTTCCTCTCCTTTTTCTTTCTCTTGTCTAATTCTTAATCTTTCTCCAGCATTTCTATTGGAATAAGTTATGTCTTAGCTGGCAGTGAGGCCTACGCGGCCCTTCTTAATGTCAGGTAAGTCTTACACATACACAAAGACTCTATGGAATTCCTGCTATTACTGTAAAAAAAAAAAAGTCCTTACTATCTTGAGTAACGTAAGGCTTGGAGTTCAGCAGCATTTGATCAAATCTGAATCCAGTATCAAATCTTCCCATGGCATCTGAATCCTTACAAATCTCTAATAATTGTAAATTATTGATATGATATGGATTCACAGTCAGCCCCCAGCTAGCTAGCAGCCATCCACTATTATTACAGTCCCGGCCCGGGTACACATCCACAGTCAGCCCCCAGCCAGCTAGCAACTATTCACTATTATTACAGTCCCGGCCCGGGTACACATCCACAGTCAGCCCCCAGCCAGCTAGCAACTATTCACTATTATTACAGTCCCGGCCCGGCTACACATCCACAGTCAGCCCCCAGCCAGCTAGCAACTATTCACTATTATTACAGTCCCGGCCCGGGTACACATCCACAGTCAGCCCCCAGCCAGCTAGCAGCCAGCCCAGTCAGCACTTAACTCCGGTGCTAAGCATGCTAACTGCAGTTTACTGAACCGACAGGAAACAGACCCAGGCACCTGAATCAGAACAGTGCGCCCTCATAACGGTACACCTCCGTTACACTTAGAACAAGACCTAAAACATGACGTTGAGTTGCCAAGGTAGCAATTTCACTGGATCTAAACAAATCAATCTAACCATATATGTGACCAGTAGCGGTGACTTTCTTAATCAATTTAAGGGTTCTATGACGTTATGCCACATGTCTACCACTTCAAAAGTTTGTTTAGATCCGGTGAAACTGCTGTTTTGGTAATCTATTCAAAATTCCAAAATAAAAAGACATATTAACAGGAAGTGGAAGGCAGGACTTAGGTTGGTTGTTTTTGGTTGAATCCATAGCTGTGTGTAGCCTACTGTCTTGAGCAACCAAAGCTAGAAGTACACATTGGGTTATTAAATAATTTTGTCCTAATCACAACTGCCTAATATGTATGTTTGTTTGTTTAACACAAAAATTAATTATCTTCTGTATAGGCTACTAAATGCTAGGGGGAATATTATTTTTCTTTCTTTTTTCACAGTCTGGGGTATGTTAAAGTTTAGCAACAACATTGAGTTCAATGATTTTTTTATGTCTGCGCAGTGTCCAATAAAAAAGTCCTCTTGTAACCCTGAAGGAAAAAAAATGGCCCCTTCATAAAACTACTTCCAAATACTAAATATTTCTATTATTTTCCACCCTCACCGAGTTAAATCATTAAACCCACATCAGTCCTGATCATAACTACTCAATATCATTCATCATTAATTTTCAAAAACTTAATTGAACAATGTTAAAGATTATTGTCAAAAACCTTCTCCCACATCAGTCTGACCATTCATCCTTTCCACTTTCATTTCCTTAAAAATCCAAAAGCTGAAGGTGAATTGTCAGTTCAGGGACTTGTTGCTCACGGCTACCCAACTTCACAATAAAATCTTGATAGCTGACCACCAGAGTAGGACGCTCTGAAAGCATTGCATGAACTTACAGCATTCCTTTTAATTAAAGTAAACCAACACACACACACACACTCGGCAGAGATGTTTCCTTAGGCAAAATATTCTATTGTCAGATGATGAGGATTTATTTATTTATTTTAAAGTTCCGTTAGATGACTGGCCCTCGTCTGAAATTGAATCTTCACTAATGAATACTACATGAATAATTCATCTTTGGCCGACACCTTTTAAGAGGGTATAACTGGCTTAATTAGTCGACATGACTTGGTATTTCTAAGTGCATTCACGTACTTCTAAATAAACCAAATGATTGTATTATATATTGTACTGTGGGGCAGGAGTTTGCCCAGTAGTTATTGAAAAAATGTAAGCCTGTACAATAAAATTCAATTCAATTCAATTCAATTTTATTTATAGTATCAATTCATAACAAGAATTATCTCAAGAACACTTTACAGATAGACCACACTCCGGAATTTACAAGGACCCAACAGTTCTAGTTTCCTCCAGAGCAAGCAACAGTGCGACAGTGGCGAGGAAAAACTTCCTTTTAGGCAGAAACCTCGGTCAGACCCAGGCTCTTGTAGGCGGTGTCTGACGGGCCGGTTGGGGTTAGAATGAAGAGTGGGCAATAACAAAATAGAAAAATTATAGTTTGTAGCAGTTCTTTGTGGTAGTTCATGGCATAGCAGGACGCTGTGCAGCATTACAAGGCACAGCAGGACGTAGCAGGACGTAGCAGGGCACCACAGTGTAGCAGTTGAACATGGCTCACAGAACGTGTAGCGGAACCATGGCAATAGCTGCTCACCCGATTTCGGAGCCTCTCTGATCCAAGGAACATGCTGGAAAAAAGAACATAGGACTCCGGGGAATGACTCCCCAGAAATAGGTTAGTAACAACATTTCTGGGACATGGATGCACATAAATGAAAGATGGAAAGATAGAGAGAGAGGAGCTCAGTGTATCAAAATAAGTCCCCACTGTCTAAAACTATTACAACAAAACCAGAGAGACAGGTAAAGAGAGCTCCAGCCCGGCCGGGCCAGAACTCTCCCCAACCGGATCGGGCTGTCGCACAGTCTCCCTTTGGTTCTATTATATCTTGATTATTTGATATATCGAAAACTATGTGACTAGCTACTACTCCCTAACAATATTCGATTCTATCCCTAACTAGTGTATCAAAATAAGTCCCCAGCTGTCTAAAACTATTACACAAAACCAAGAGAGGCGAGGTAAAGAGAGCTCCAGCCGGCCGGGCCAGAACTCTCCCCAACCGGATCGGCTGTATGCCAAGTCTCCCTTTAGTTATATTATATGATAGATAATCTGAAAACAATGTGACTACTACTACTCCCTAACATATTCGATTCTATGCCCTAACTATAAGCTTTATCAAAAAGGAAAGTCTTAAGCCTACTCTTAAATGTGGAGACGGTGTCTGCCTCCCGGACCCAAACTGGAACCTGGTTCCACAGGAGAGGAGCTTGATAGCTGAACGCTCTGGCTCCTGTTCTGTTCTAAAAGGAGATTAAATATGTAAAGCATATTATTTAGGTGCAGCTCTGTAACATGTTAAACATTAGCAGTTAGAACATAGACTAATTGTTGTAATTGGGTGCTAAATGTTGCGTTAAATGCATGTTGCACTAATAATCTCATAAAAATAGGTTTTAAATTTTAAGTTTGAGTAATGTGAGCAGCAAAAATATCCTTTATAATAATAATTTCCAATGTTTGCTGATAGGTTGTCCACACCAGAAAAATGACAACATCCTTTTTTTTACAGCTAAAAAAAACCTTTTTCTGACAACTGAATTATATCTGTCTTGACCATAGCCTGTATATATATTAGAATATTATCGGTCTATGGTCTTGACCTGTCTTCTCCCAACACAAAGCTTTTGTCTTCCTTTTTCATGAAGATGTGCAATCCACCACATACGTCTGTTTCAGAACAGTCGTCGGAGTAATTCCGTGAATATACAGGGTTTTTTTTCCGCTGAAACGTTGTTTAGCCTGGTGGCGTGTGTCTTTTTTCCCCCCGACAGTCACAGACTGATGGCAGCGTTAATGTAGAGCCCAATAGTTTCTGTGATAACAGAATCATGGATTTAACAGATTCCATAGGGCCCTACATTAAATCAGTGCTAAAGGCTAACTGGAGAAAATAAGACTATGTCTAAGTTTCCTACCACACGTCTTAAAATACATTTAAAAAAGAATTCATCAGGCTTGTAATACACCGGGGGAAACCCTGATATATAATAAAAGCTAAAATGCCTCTGTGTTTAAAGTTGTTCAGTTATCATACTGGTGTCGTTGACTAACTCCTATAGCACTCTCAAGTCACTGATGCAAGAATCAATGCGGCACCGTCAGCTGTCTCTTCAACTGATTGTTGCCCCCACCCCCAGCACACACCTCCTCTTTCCCTTTCCCAAGCCTGTAATTATCTTTATCAGTTAACAGGATTAATTTATTTTGTCATGCCCCAGTAAATACTTAACGCAAATAGTATTATTTAAACTCTGGGGGTCGGTTGGACCGCTTCATTGGCACGCCTCGGTGCTTCATTATCGGCCTTGTCAGCGCCAAGGGAGATGCCGCGATGCGTTGTGGGAGTGGGAAGGCAGGGTTACTGGAGTGAAAAAAGCTCTGGCAGCCTTCTTTGGATAAACCACGTTATTCCCCATCCCCGGGGGCTGCAATCAATAGGTTACTGCAGGTCTGTGCACAAAAACTCTCCTCTCAGTCCCACTGCTGGAGGATAGTAAGTGTCCTGGAAACAAAACCCTTAGAGCTCTGCAAGGTTTAAAACATTAAAGAGATACGTTTTATAACACAGCGACCAGATTACTGTCTGTAAATTATGTCGAAATGTGAGTTGGTAATGTTACCTTGGTCCGCTAAACCAATAGCCCAAAATATGTGGTTGTTTAAAGCTATAGTGCGTAGTTTCTGTCGCCCTCTTGAGGAATTCTAAGTATTGACAACAAAACTGTTACGCATTAAGCTTTAAACCTACCTGTTATTACCCGCATGCATACAAAGCATTTCCTCAACCTGCTTTCCAATAAATAAAAGCCTACCGCTGTTTCGCAGATTCGCAGCTTTTCCTCTGATACAACAGCAGGAAGAAGCAGCGTTTTCGCTATATACATTTAGCAGTACAAAATTGTTGCCACCACTCCTTCAGCATTTATTGAAATGTCATAAAGTCGGGACTCTTCAAAGCCGTCTGCTCCACTGAACTCAAGTGAACAGTCATCCACTTCCTCTCAATTGTTATATGCACATTGCAAAATGTGTTATGTATCATAAATTGTTCATTAGTTATGTGTGATATCTGTAAAGCTGACCGGACTCACAGTTTGGATTCTGATCCAAAGACTCTTTCTTTGAAAGAAAGGACACTCCCATTATATCCTGGAATGTAATTGTAGGACATACAGTATCATGCTGTATTCACTTACTGTTGACAAATTTTCCCAGTTGTTGGAAAAAAATACAACAAAAACACTGGAAAGGTTGGTATCAGCAGTAACATCAACAGTTATGAAAAGGCTAGAACCCAAGCAAAAAATCAATTTACAAACTACAGAGACTGTGGTAACAAAAGCAGCCTATTCAGAGCTAAACACAGCCTCGTAAAAACAGAGCTTTCTCTGTGGTCACCAGCACACACTCAGGTGTGGAAGTGCCTGTAAACACAGTTGCTATGTACGGCCTTCAGAAAGTAACGTTCATAGACTGAATATAAAGTTATGTAATGATGTTTACATACCGGCTATGGCATGGTTTCAAAGTGTTAAAGGTCCCATGGCATGAACATTTCACTTTATGAGGTTTTTTTAACATTAATATGCATTCCCCCAGCCTGCCTTTGGATAATGAAGAAAGTGAAAGCTCAGATGGGCCGAGCTGGAATCTGCTCCTTATGAGGCCATAAGTGGCAAGTTTACCTCCCCTTTCTCTGCTTCGCCCGCCTAGAGAATTTGGCCCAACCATGAGAGAGAGACATCATTGCTTTCAAACAAGTAAAGTGGCAGTTTGTCAAGGCCAAACCCCCAGCCTCGCCCTGGTCCCCCTCTCTCTCCTCCTCATGAGCTACAGACTCAGAAATGTTACATACTAAGGAAAGCTCAATGTGGGACTGGCTCTAGTGGCTGTAATTCTTTACCAAGGGCTGAATTCTGGGAAAGAGACTTCAGATACCGTATTAGGAGACCACTAAGGCCTATATAAAAGAGACTTCAGATACAGTATTATGGGACCACTATAATCTATATAAAAGAGACTTCAGATATGGTATTAGGGGACCAATAAGGGTTATATAAAAGAGACATCAGATACAGTGTTGAAAATGAGTGCATCTGAAAAGATACATACTACTGTTTATTTACATAAAAGTACATTGAACAATATTATACAGTACATATTGAGTATGTAGCGGAGAGAATGCAATTTTGGATGCAACCATAATCTGTAAACTCAGAAAACAAAGACAACCAGCAACCTGCCCACCAAAATGTCCTCAAGGAAGGTTTGAAGGTAAAATGGCCTTGCAGTCTGAAAACATCCTAATTACTGCCACCTTGTAGATTTATGAAGAAAGAGAGACACTTTATTAGAAACAAATATTTTGACTTAACAAAGCCGTGTAATTTATGTAAACTGTTTGAAAGTTTTTTTTTATGTAAACATAAATTTAAAGTGCACAGCCTATCAACATGGGCTGCCAGCGGACTGATAATGTGCAATATAATAAAAGATTATATGGACCAAGGGTGC
>NC_045741.1:26886336-26905650 GCF_008692095.1 Etheostoma spectabile
TCTCTTGTTTGTGGTGTCGACAATGTGGTAACGGCATCCTCCGCAGACCAACAAACAATTCCAACACATGGCAAACTTCCTTGATTCAAGAGAGAAGAAGGCAGGCAAGCAAGCAGGCAGGCAGGAAGGGATCAGAGCACACGTGAGCACAAACAAGCGATGCAGACTGAAACTGGAGGAAACACAGATGATATTAGCTAAACAAGCTAGAACACCAGGAAACCGATTTACACAGGGCACTAGAATCTATAACTGTACTACGCTAGTAGACTGAATGATCTGGCAATGAGTGGATCACAGAGCCGGCCTTAAGTACTGATGGGGAAGATTAGAGAATGTGCTTTACCTGGTGCAGCCTGCAAAATAAGCCACACCCACAATTTACAGACAAAGAACAGGAGGGAGAAACATGAGGGATCACAAACAGGGAAACAAACAACACACACAAACAGTGAGGGGGAGGGGTTAGGAAAGGAAATGGCCAAGAGTCAAAACTGAATAGAAATGCATAATATAATTCAATCTAATTTACAATAAGTGCTAATCCAGTGTGTGGTCTCTATACCTGTGTTTTGCTCAATTGGAGAGTTAAGTACACAAAACTATCTCTCAACTATTACATATTTCATATCTATGGGGATGATCCCCTTGAGATCAAGTACATGGATCCTTCTTTAAGACACACCGGCTTGCCCGGCTACACCCTATGCTATTTCCTATTAAAGCACCTGTGCTGGCGTGGAACCACTGATAGTTTGATCTTCACCTGAGGAGTATGGTTACGTGTTTGCAGACAATTTCATAGAGAAAAATAGAAAGTGTGGGTTGCAACATCGAATCTGCCTACCTGTTAAGTTAGGAGCCTGTCTGTGGACAGACTCCATGGATAATGGTTCCCGCGTTGGAAACAAAGTAGCCTACGTGACAACAGTTTTGACTGTCTCCGGTTGCAGCAGATTTTTGTCCTCATATGTGTGAAGCAGCGTATTGCTTGCGTCCTCGTGAGCTGATGCGCCATGTGGGCATGACAGTTTCCTGCTTTCCTCCCTGGAGCATATTACTGGCCTAATCAGTTCATGCACTTTGGGAAATGAGCAGACACGTACGATGGCGCAAAGCTATCCGTCACTCTGCTTACATTCGGCTGTGAGTGACCGGTAACGACAAAAACTACAACAACAAAGTCTGTGTTGGCTGGGTTAGTTGGTTGACGGCTTACAGTGTTTCCCTCTTCCATGAAGAGCTTCGGAGAGGATTACGCTGACTGAAAAACAGAAGTGGCTGTTGATTTAGCACACAGCTGTTAGCCTTCCCGGGCTAGTATAAACACGGAAGTGTTTTTTCTATTCCCCGCCCCCTTCTGGTATCCAAATATATGAAAGCTGGCAGGGACATTTTACTGTGGCTGTGGTATTAATCTGCCTTTAGAAGATGGACTTGTCGTCATCATCATCATCATCATCATCATCAACTTTATTGCCAGACTCAAGGTCCATTTAGAAGACACAAACATTACATGCAACATACATTAAAAAAGACAAAGATAAACATATACATAAATTGTGTTTAGGGAACATTTTCAACTCAAACAATATTGCCCAGTATTGAAACGGCACGTACTGGAGAGGGCTGTTGCAGTTTATTTGAAAGGGATCAAACAGGTCCTTCTCTTTCTGAGGGGCCCCTGTCAAAAATGTGTTACAAGCTTGAAACTGGGTCAGTAGTAGCAGTGTTTGGGGTCCTGGCATGTTCCTTTTCTCCCTCTACCTTTATGCTTTAAAAGCAGCCTCTCAATTGCATCGGCTGTCTCCCTCTCAAGCGTATTGCTTGCAGTCGTAAGCCTGATGGGGCTCCTGCTGAGCGCAGACGTCATGTTGGCTAACAGGCAGAAGAGACAACTCTGCCAGGTCAGATTAATGCCCCTGCTCTCCTCACTTTGGTATGGAGGAGGTGGCAGTTTCAAATGTAGAGGTGACATCCATGCTCTATTCTGAGGAAGGAATAGTGTCCTGTGGACAGAACATGGACAAAGGCCATTGTCAATAATTTTGAACGGCTTCTCGGCAGGGCGGCCATATCTCTGGAAATTGCCCTTCCTGTAAACCTCAGGTTGACTGGTGGCTCTGCCTTCACTTTATGGGATTGAGAACATCCAGATAATTCCCTTCACCCTTTACCTGAGACCTGTGCACCAGTCTATGGTTGGTGCTTGTCACATGTGTAAGTTCACCAGGTGGTTCCCTACTCTGCGACAGCAGCATGGCCTCCTGTTTCTGCAGACCCGGCTCCAGTCCTTTTGTCACTGTTTGGGTTTGACCATGGTCCTACGGGCACTTCTGCATCCTTCCTGATCTGAAGTTTGCTAATTGTGGCACCCAGCCCCTTCTTTGTGAGTGTGTCTTGTGGGTGTCACATTGATGAATTACTAAGCCTAGGTGGCTATGTGTTCATCTCACCAATTTGTTGTATCCCAGGTAGGCTGAGCGCTTCACAGGCTGACTGAAGTAGCCTTTTTGTTTAGGTGTTTAGGTGCTTCAATATGTTCCTTGAGTCGATCTTGCATCTTACAGCCGACTGTCAGCAGGACCTCTGCCTGTCAGTCTTGGCCTTTGCAAATTGCATAGCCTTGTCTGGGCTGATAGTTCATAGTGTTCTTTTAGAACAGTTCATTATAACTTGTTTTTACACTATCTGGGCTTGGGTAGCAATGTCTCCTTACAGGGTCTTAATGAGTTCCCCGTACAAATGGAATATGTAACGGTGGAAAGATAGTCTTGATACGATAGAGAAGGCTTGGTTACATTGTAACCTTGGTTCTCTGAGTGAGTCGACTATCTCTTCAGCTGTAGGCCACTCAGAGACAATCAAACTATCAGTGGTTCCACGCCAGCACAGATGCTTTACAGTATATTAAATAGCATAGGTCGTGGCCAGGCAAGCCGGTGTGTCTTAAAGTAGTATCCATGTACCTAACCTCAAGGGGATCATTCCCGTACATATGGAATATGTAACGTGGAGAGATACTCTCTTAACTCAGAAAACCAAGGTTACAACGTAACCGAGGGATCTGACCAAAATGCAAAATTGCAACTTTACCCCTCAACTCAAGTATCTCACAATTCTCAAGTTCGGCGCTTTAATAAATATACTGCCTTTGTATTGAATCTCTATTGAATGGTTGTTGTATGTGCAAAGAATCTTACAGTAACAAGACATTGCAGCACTAAGTCAAGGACCTACGTCTTCACCTGTGTACATTCCTGGGTTTTCTTCCATCTCCAAACTGTGCAACATGCATTTCAATGTGTTTTTAAGCCTTACAGCCTTAGAGCTAACGCACCAGATATTGCCTTAGTTTTTGAAGTACAGGTTTTTGTTTTAGAATGTGGCTGTACTTTGGCCACAGTTTGGAGGAGGTATTCCTCACCAAGGTTACAAAGTACCAAGCTTTATTTTTGTTGACCAGGAGTGTGCAGGGGACGGGATGTTCATGAAAAAAAAACAGAATCATTTGAAAGGTTCTGTGTTGGCAATCTCCTCCCTTCAACCCATGACAGAGTTCCATACAGAAGTGTGTGTTGTTCAGTTGTAATGAAATGTGAACATGAATAAAAGTGTTCCAAAGTGTGACTGCTTGTGTGTTTTCTCCACAGCCACATCTATGTGATCCCGGCCTTCACTTGGATTCTATCTCTTGCTATCTTACTCGCTTACACAATCATCCAGCCAATCACTTCACTGCTTACCCTGCTGAAAGGAATGCTGCTCATTGTCACGGTAACCATTATTCTATTTTATTTGATCAATTTCACTATCTGTTCCCAATAATGAAACAAATTATTTTCAGCGATGCTAACATGAGTTTATTGGGTTCTTCACCCACAGGGTTTGTTTGGTTTCATTCTACAGTAACTTTCATATGTTGCGCTGACTGTGATTGGTTGTGCCAATTGGATCAAATGTTTTCAAATCCTACACTCTGAGAGTTAGTTATATTTAATACATTAGGGTTTCCTGCTTTAAGAGCTTTAATCTTTTCTGTTAGCGTTGTACTAACATGGTATCTTTTAAAAGGATTGTGTAGATGATGTATTGTTATGCATCTCTGAATATATTTCAGTGCCTTTTTTGTATAAACATAAATGGGACGTATCCAGACGCAATGAATGTATCTAGCACCCCTCCAATATACTGGCTGAAGAGAATAAAAAGTATATATTATATTTAGGTATCATCTTCCACTCTTCTCTTTATGCCAGGGAATACAGCAATACAAACCAAAAACAAAACAAACAGATCAGTACCATAAAACAAGTTACTGCCAGTGAACTATTAATTATCTTAGAATTACTATCCGTTGCATCATGTCAACTTCGGCAATTTCTGCTGTTAAAATATTATGGCCAGTTATCAATCATTTCTCTACATTTTTACCTTTTTCAGTTTAATATTTCTGAAAGTAACAGCAGCTAGAAGATCACTGTTTTTAGTTTTAGATGGTCCTTATTTAGAAAGTAATTTGTAATAATAAGGATGTAGCTACAGGTCTAAATGTATATGTACTATATACAGTATGTACACATATGTACTATCTATGTCATCTAAATGATAGTTGAGGATCCACTTTTAGGTACTTAAACATGGACCATATTAGGTTGATATTTGGGTTGCCCTTCACTAAAAGCCTTGAGTGGTCGAACAAACAATAGTTAAGATTTCTAGGATTGATCTTGAACCAATTTTATGTTTCTATGCTTGTACACTGCTTGATTCAAATCCCTGCCAAGTTTTTAAAAACATAGAACTATGTGAAAGTAAGATTTACCCTTGACATTGCTGACAGCAATCTATGTTTGACATTATATCACGAATTAAGGTTGAGAAAAGGTTAGCAGGCTTTGCACTTCAATTACTAAAGACCTCCCTGTCCTTAAGAATTAGGGAAATTAGATAATATAATTTCTTAGAAATAAAATACTGTAGTAAATGAGTATATATTTATTGTGGAGTGTTTTACCCTCCGTCTTCTAAAGTAGAACTAAATGGAAATCTTTCAACAGTCTTCTCTAACCTTCACGCTTCACACTTAATGGGCTTTTCGGCTTCATCTTTATTCACTCCCTAAAAGTATATATCCTTTGGCCATTTTTGATCGATGTCATGTTGCCATGACGGCCGCAATTCTGTGCGAGGTCATGCTGGCAAAATGGATAGAAGTGTCAATGTGCGCTGGTCCCCTCATACAGAAGCTGTAGTGCTCATTGAGCCCCCACTGTGTGTGTGGTGGCTTTGGGCTTTTCCAGGTCAGCGCTTGCTAACATCAGTTGAGTGTCAGCAGCTCAGCAGGAGCTCTTGAAGGCAGTCTTTAGGCTGGGGCCAGAGTACATTTAACACCATCACATTCCACAAGGTTACACTGCCTCCAAGAATTGTACAGCTAGCTGCTACGTCTGCTGTGTAAGCTGTTAACACTTTGATCGACACCCTCTTTCTAAAACTACTCACGCAATATTACATTAAAATAATAAATAAGGAATAAATAAAAGGACATGTGACAAGTTGGTCTCAGCAAGTCTATCTTACTGTAAGGAAATGTTCACATAATCTTGGATGTACAGTACATTGAGAGAATTGACCTCTTATCTCTCACATATGAATCACTTCACAGCCATTATGGACCAGAGGAATAATTACAGCGAGCAAGAGAATATTTCACTGTGTTACTCTCTAATGTATTTTTCCATATCAGTAACATTGCATAAATTTGACCCATCTTATCATTTTGTGATGAAAATGTAAGCCATGCATTTGTGTCTTCCTGACTTGATTAGTGCAATGTCCTTTTTTCTGGTCTTCCAAATTGTGCCACTAGAGGCCTTCAACTTGCTCAGAACACTGCAACCAGAATCCTGGTAAAAAACTAGAAAATATGATCACATAACACCTGTTCTGGCTTCTCTTCTCTGGCTCCCAGTGCAAGCTAGAGATGAGATACATGAAGGGTTGGGGTGGCACTATATGATACCACACTGTAGTTAAACTATACTGCTTAATCATAATTCTCCTTGATTGACATTGATTAACCCTCCTTTTATCCCCACAGTTACTAACATCTTTTATCGTAAATTTAAATTTCCAGAAAAGGATTGAAATTGAAATCATCACCCAATTACTGTAGATAAAACACAACCCCCCCACCCCCCCACTATGAAAATATATGCAAATTACCACTTGTTTATTTATTTATCTGCTCTAGTTTTTCCAACCTTTTTTTACACATATGCAGAAATGATGTTCTAAAGTGACGTAAAAAAGAACACAGAACACAAAGGGACTACAAAGAGATGCCAAATGACCACAGAGACCCAAAACAACCCTAAAGAAAACAAAAAGAGACACAATAAGACTACAAAGAGAGGCAAAATCCCACAAAGAGACACAAAATGTATGGGAAAATTGCATTATCTTTTAAATTGAAAAACATCCATTTTCTTGAGGAAGGATGCCTGAATCCCCCGCCAAATACACGCAAAGCTTGGAAAGACACTTGTAACAGCACTAACGAAACAGCCATTTATCCACAGTCGCGTGGGGGCCTAGTCGTTAAGAAAGGGTAATTGCTGGACCCACTAGTCCCCCTGCTCTTAATTATTCAATTATTCTATGTGATTGTTCCATGTGCCCATACGCAGCCAGGCACTGCCCCCCACTTTGCTTGATGTTACGAAAAATCATTTTGGTGCTGGGCAAGTCATTCGAAATATTGTAATTAGTATAAGTCGTATCAATCAAAAAATACGTCAAAACCACCTGTGGTTCCTTCAGCCATCTTGCTTTCAGCCCGCGATTAGCTTCCTTTGTTTTCTTCATTGCAGTAAGAATACCCTTTTTGCCAGTCACTCACACATTTCTTACTAACTCCAAACTTTATTTCCTCTACTTGATTACCATTTTTGGCTGCATGTTATTGTACAGTCTTTCTCAGTTGTCTTTAGGAGCAGCATATAGTTGTCACAAGCCTAGAGCGCCCTCTCGCAGCTGTAGAGGGTAATGTTTACAGTATGAATTAACATTTAAAAACATGTTATTTAAATTATGTATATTTTGATATATAAGTCACACCAGACTAAAATAGTCAGGTGTGACTTCAGCTGAATTCCATTTCTCCATCTAACCAATTACCCTTACCCCTAGCCCTTGGTCCTTGAAACCAAGTGGTAAGGGCTAGGGGTGAAAACATATCCCTATAAAATGGGACACCACTTCGTTACATCGCCATACAGTATTGATCGCAAACTTCCCAGATGCCGTTTGCAAGTGTGTCTATGTCAGTTTCGTGGGTTATGTCACACACATAAAAAGGCACTCAAATGTATAAAATTAAAGAAAAGACACAGAAGACAAACAAATTAACTACAGCTATTCTGATATTCCAGACCAGTCTGATGCCTGTTGGCCAGTAACCCTTCCCTCACATTTCTTTCATCTGTGTCCCGTATCATAACCGACAACAATGTACAAGTGCATGAACAGGAATTCATTACAAATGATTACAATAATTAGGGTACCAATGCAATAATGAATAGGTACAACATGATCACATGATTTAAGAAACTTCTGCTCGTTTTCAGCCCAAATGTGGATCATGGGGGGGGATCATGGAGGGGTGGCTGTGGCTCAGTGGTAGAGCGGTTGCCTGCCTATCGGAAAATGGTTCGATCCCTGGCCCTGCAGTCCCACGTCGAAGTGTCCTTGGGCAAGACACTGAACCCCGAGCTGCGCGTCGGAGTGTGAATGTGTGTGTGTGTTTATCTGATGAGCAGGTGGCACCTTGTACGGCAGCCTCGGCCACAGTGTATGAATGTGTGTGAATGGTGAATGATTCCTGTATGATGTAAAAGCTTTTTGAGTAGTCGTTAAGACTAGAAAAGCGTTATATAAAACAGCACATTTACAGTTACATCATCTGCTGCGTGTCCTGCGTCCCTGTGTGAAGTGGATCAGCTGGCGTGTGTCCTCCTGTGTGATACAGGACGGTATATATAGTATAAAGTGAATCAGCTGCTGTGTCCCTGTGATACAGGACGGTATATGTAAAGCACGTAGCAATATCTCCAAAGCAAGTAGTGTTGTGCACTGATATCAAACAAAATTCAGCTAATGCAGACTAATGTATACATGCATTAAGTCCATTCAATACATACATATACACCCCTTCGTCCTAGCCCTAGCCCTTAATAAAAAAGAGAATTGGGACAGCACTAGGTCTCGCATGAACGCCCAAAACTTAAGGGAATGGGTAAGAGGTAGGGGTAAGATAGATTAATGAGATTCAGCCTAAGTCGCAGGACCAACCAAACTGAAAAAAAAGGATGACTTATAGTCCGAAAAATACGGTAATTGGTTTCACAGGGCGCTGTTGTCGTTGCTAACGTTAGTATAATTCTAACGTTATTACATCATGCAATTTACCATCTAGCCAACTATATAAGCTAACAGTAACGTTCACTCAAGTGGAACTAACTAACATTACGTTAACAACAGATGGCATTAATGGCCACAGCGCTGTTTTAGCGCAGCGCAACAGCAAGGGAGCTTTTTGTCAGATGTCTGTCTGAAGGTAATTGGCATTAAGATATCTACTAGTTAATTGGCCTAGGTTACCTACCTGCTGTAGTCAGTAAAAAAGAAAAGCTTATTCAGCGGGTCCAGACTGTTTGTTGACACCATACCCAAAAACCACTGTGTTACAACAAGATATTCCCCTTCACCACCTACTCAGTCACCTACCCACAGACAAACAATGATGGTGGTGATGATCAGACAGAGGAACAAGAGGTATCTTGGCATTGTACACATTATTTTTAGGCAGTTAAATCACATTTTGGGAAAGAATAATACTGAGGTCTGGACCTCGGTGTCTTCAATGGTAGATAAAGCCATGAATGGAGATAAATGAGTAGATGTTGAAGATGTAGGAAAATATCTATCCATACTCTAACATCAGATCAATGGCTTCATCCCTCCGGATCAGGAGGCAGCCAGTGGTACCTTTATGACTCTGTGAAGGATCTTCCGTTAGTGAAGAATAAATTAAACTTAAAACACTACACATGCTTTCATGCACAAACTTAAACACATGCTCACTCACAGTTGTAATCTCAACTGAGTCTGTGCCACAGAGGTTCAATTATGTAGTCATTTCTGAGGCCAAGTTTCAGAAGAAGGTTGACCATATTGTTGTTTTATCTGCACCCTGTAGATGGCGACATTTACACAGAAACTCCTTCATTGGTATCAACATGCACACACATAACACACAATAGGAGAGAAATGTGTCCTAGAGCTAAGTCTCGGTGTTAAGATTTAGAGGTTCAGTTGTGGAGCAGGGCACTGAGAGCCATTCCCTGTACTCTGCATCAATATGAGAGAGAGCCGGCCAGGCAAGGCCGACTGCACCAGAATAAAACACACTATCGTCAAGCACCAGCCTTTTATGGCCCAGCAAATGCGATTTTTCTCTTTATAGCTGCAATATTAATGTTTCTATCTTGGTATACTTAGAAAGAAAACAGCAGTTTCCAGGCTCTGAGCTGCCAAGATAGAAGGGGTAGAGAGAGGGAGACAGGGGAATTTAATAAGTGTCATGTCATGGCAAATAAAAGGGTGGGTAAAGTATGACCTTCAGTCAGCAACTACTGTAAAGCGTCAAAGTCAATGTAACAGACATAAATGTTGTCAATGACTATTTTAATCCCATTTTGTATCATTTTTACAAGAAAAGCTTTCATTGATGTACCCTAGTATTTATGACTTACATCATTATCGCTGCCAAGAAGGGTATGTTCTTCAGTTTGGTTTGCTTGTCTGCCTGTCTTGGATTATGGAAAATAAATACTGGCCTGATTTATTATGAAACTTGGTAGAAGAGTGTAGCATGGACAAAGGAATTTTTCACTTTCTTTAACATCACATGGCCTTGGAGGAGATCTGCGCTTTACGAGTACCCTTCTAGTTACATAATGAAATGATTCATTATGTAAAGTAAAGGGTACCATCAGTCAAACAGAGCAGACGGATCCCTCCTCCACCTGGCTTTTCATTTGTGGTCCCATTTACTCTACAGACTTTAGTAGCAGACGCCATTGCCACCAGTTTTGAGTCATGACAGCAAGGGCGTTGGTTTCGTTTCAACACATGATAAACGAGGGATCTGGGGGTCATCCATTACAAAATGATGAGCCTCAAACACTTCAATTCCTGCATTCTGGGGAATTCTTATGCATGTGGCCTTGACCAACTGCCACTTTGCTTGTTTGAAATCCATGATGTCTCTCTCTCATGCGTGGGCCAAATTCTTTGGGGGGCAAAGCAGAGAAAGGGGAGGTAATCTTGCCCCTTATGACCTCATAAGCTTCTAGCTCAGCTCATCTGAGTTTTCATTTTCTCAAAGGCAGAGCAGGATACCCAGGGCTCGGTTTATAAATATAACTATTTCTAGCCACTGGGGGGACCATAGGCAGGCTGGGGGAACTCATATTAATGTTAACCCTCTGAGCCCGAGACACTCGCCCACGAGTAAAAAAGTACCTTGATTATAGTTTAATAACTTTTGAACCATACAAGCGATTTACTCACTTTCGGTTTGTTTAATCTTCTGACGTTTTCGGCTTTACGGCGGTCTTTCCCGCTCTTTCTAGCCTACAGGGGATTTTACTATCCATGGAACTTAGCCTCTTTGGGCTTTAAATACATCATGTTTATCCAAGATTTGATCCACTTTAGTGTATAATCATCCGGTTTGGCTATATGCGCCGTGGAAGATTAGTACTAATCTTGAGATAAGTATGTGTTGTACTGCATATTTGTAAGGAAGTACATGCCCATATATGGGAGATAAAGGCACCCCTCGTGTATGGAAGGCCAGAGGGGACAAAAATGCCTATAGACTCTATGGAAGGCCACATTATGCACATTTAGACACTATTTGCTTGTATAACATTGCTGTGGGTGTAATATCAATAATATGACATTATTATGTTATTATGGCATAAGTAAATGTCATGAGAGCAAAACGTCTTGACTTTTTTGGAAAAAAATGCATGTTTTTTTCAACTGTATAAGTTAATGATTATTTCTTCACAGTGTACCCCAACATATGAAAATGTTTTAGAATGGAAAGGCTTAGGTTTTACTTATTGTCGGTATCAATCATTCTGAAAGATTCATTATTATTTATTTATCTTTAAGGCCCTACAACCATTTTTAACATGCAAATGACCTCACTGCAACCCAAATATTCCAATAACCCATGTTTGCCTTAAAAAAATGATGTCATATTTTGACTGTAGACAACAGGGTTGATGTTTTACAAGCTTTTTTATAAAATAAATCCAGATGGAAATTAAACTGTAAAAATGGCCTCAGGGCCCTGAGTGTTGAAAAAAATCCTCATACAGTGAAATATTCATGCTTATGGGACCTTTAAGGAATCATGTACATCACAACAACAAATCTTTGAGAGAATGAGACCTCGTTAACGCCAGAATTTAAAGCTAGATAAAAGACAACAATATCACAAGAATTTACATTTTTATCATCATTCTCCTTTTGTGTTTTTTTTACCCCCCCCAAGGTTGCAAAGTAGACAGTTCTTGTTTTGCTTACATGTTTTGAGCCCCCTGAACGATTATATATACCGGAGTGGGTTGTCTTTCATGTTTTTGAGGGGGACAAATCTACCTCTTTGAAATATTGTAGGGGACAAATTCCTTGCATCTCCCCCAAAATCTACACCTATGCCGGACATGGTAGCTGCTACAGTCGTCAGGGCTCGGGCTAGTGTTAGCATTAGCTTCTCCAATTCTCCACTGCTGGATATAAGGTTGAGTTTGTGGGACTAGCTTCTGACAAAACATCTTAAGTAAACCTAAGGTTGTGTTACTCACATATTATCTTCTTAGCTAGAAATAGAGCTTTATTGTCAATTTTAAAATTAATGGCACCATCATTTGCAAAATGAACATCATGCTGTATTGAAAAAGACTTGATACTAGTGGTTCTGACCATAAAGTTATTATGAAAATGTTTGCTGAGGTAATAAATCAAGTGAAAAGTAGGCTCATTTTCCCTTAGATTTCTAAAGAAACAGACTTCTTCTTGCAACCAGTGGAGTCGCCCCCTGCTGGAAATTAGACAGACTTGAGGTTTAAGGCACTTCCGCATTGGCTTCACTTTTCAGACCCAGAAGCTTTGTCCATTATGCTTAGGATGCCATTACTCCACTATATCGGATATACATAGCAAATATTAGTTTACTGCTATATTAATATTATGCATTGTATGTACAGCCATTTTAAATAAGAACAGAAGTCTAAAATGTATACTATGTTTTACTTTTTTAATTTAATTTAAAATTATAGTCAGAAAAGGCTTGTAAATAGTCTTTACAGGATTACCCAAGATTTCCGAAAATTTTAAAAACAAAATCAACGTTGGTGTCTCTTTGATTGCCTCCCTTCACAGGAATATAATCCTAAAAAAAGAGGTCCATAATTTATTCCGATCTCCAAACACTGCCCTCAGGGAGATGTTTCTCTGCTGCACAAACCACTTTAGCCAAAGTTAGATAGCTGCATCTACTCCATTTCAGTCAACTTTATGAAAAGTAAACGTGAAACCTTGGCTGTAAACAACTTATAAAGTTGACTGATGTTTAAAGCTGGATTTAAATAAGAGTTTGTTGGAAGTCCGTAGAGAGGCAGAGTGGGAGACATGAAAGCAGCCCCAAGGGCAGCTTTGTTGATTGGGATTGATTCTGGTGAAACAAAGGCCAATGTAAGCAACCTGATACTTCAGACAGATAGACCCATCAGCACTTTGTTTTCTTTTAGGACACTAATAGTGGAACCCATTCCCATCACCGCAACTTGTACATGCCCGTAGCAGTGATGGTCACAGTTGAAATTTAATTTATGGGAGTCTGAGGTCATTAGCAAATGTCCCATGTCTGAGTGTGATTTGTAGAGTGTGTGCATCTGTTTTAATGATCCCTACCAGTCAGTTTGGGTATGCCTGTGTATGCCAGACAGAATCCCCACACTTACTGTGCACAGACGTCTGTACACAGAACTGGATAAAGTTGAATAAGCCAAAATATTTAAATTATTGGATCATGGGTGTGCAGGGCCAAGTTTCAGTAATCAAACTCGCAACTGTGAGGCCCATCTTCTGACCTGACTGAAACCCTTTTTTTGAACTTGTTGTTGTCCAGCGTTCCAGCAGTTCTCACCTCATTACCTCATTATAGCTGCTGTCATCATAAGTCAGCCATTAGTTTTTTTTCCTATTAAGTCAAAACTGATTGCTACGGAAGCCCTGAGGGGCAATATAAGGAAAAAAGGTTTATCTCATATGTATGAGATAAACCGATCTCATGTCTGTCTGCTAAGTGTGGAGCTAGAGCCAGGAGGTGATAAGCTTAGCATGAAGATTGGAAGCAGGGAGGAACTGCTGCCCTGCTTCGTCCAAAGTTTAAAAAGTATGCCAAACCTTCTAAAGCTCACCAATAGTATCTATCTATATCTCATATATTCTTCTTGAATATCATATTATAACATTTTGTTTTGGCAAGGTTAGCTTTATTCCCCTGCTTCCAGTCTTTATCCTAAGCTACGCCGCTGTTATTGTCTCCATGGCTCCAGCTCAATAATTACAGGACACAAGAGTTGTATTAATCTTTTCAGGCACCTCTGGGGATTCCACCACAGAATAGATATTAATCATGACGATATCTATATTTCCTGATAATGAAAATAAGAATTGATTATAAGTCAAAGATAATCAAGCAACTATAATATATCCCATTATCTATCATGAAATCAGGTAAATCAAAATGATTTTAAGAAGGGTTAGTGCATAAATAACACAGAATATCAGAAGTTTACTACCATTATAATGGTGATTTCTATAGGCATCTTAAACGTGCTAAGTTAAGATTAAAATCACAACTGCTTCTCTTATGACAATATATTCTCTCCTCTTTTTCTCTCCTCACTTCATCGCCTCTTCTCTTCTTTTCTCATCTCTCCTCGTCTAAATCAATGCGTTGCCCCAGCAGCTCTTATTGGCCTGACATGTGACTGATTGCTGCACACAGAAACCTGCAGCTAAATAAAATAACAGTTACGCCCAAATGAAGTTGATACACCTTGATAAGAGCACTATTCAGTCATTGTGAAATAGGCCTGAATGAGGCTTTGCCTGCACACACACACACACACACACACACACTTTTTAAATGAATCTTATGCACCGAGCTATGGAATTGTGTTGAAAGGTAGATTATTCATGGAGAATCGACTACAATTTCACGGCTTTCTGGAAATAATTAGCGTGACATTTATTCAGGCTTTATAATTGGTTAAGACTCCAGACCCTCACCTCTAATAAAGTTGTCATTGAACCTATAATGCTGCTGGCGCCCATGATAGCAGGGGTATATTGCCGCCTGGTGCAGGGTCGGTCAAATCATCAAAGAGGATAATGCAGCTAGGTTTATGGCATGCTGTGTGTGTGTGAGGGTGTGTGCCAGCGAGAGAGCGAGCGTGCATGCGTGTGTGTGTGTGTGTGAAACCAGTCCATTGTTAGATGACTGGACAATTACTTAAAGATTTTTAAAGAAGCCTCTCCGATGTTTCAGTTAATCTAAAAAGCATTAGATTACAAACGGTATTTTCTAGTAGAAGTCATTAGAACCAATCAATCCTGTCCTCTTACTCAACACCCCTCCCTGCTACTTTTCTCTCATTACTTTTCATCCTTTTTGTCAAATTGTGTCAACTCTCTTCTCTCCTTGCTTTCTGGATGATTCTTCCTCTTCCTCTTTACACTGTCTTGCTGTTATCCGACTCCTCTCTCGTCTTTTCCTCCTTCACCTCTATGGCTTACCTGTGGCTGTGAAATGGTTTTCACATCTCTCCGGAAACATAACTCAGTGTGTTTTTGTTGCACTTAAAGTCAAAACACAAAGGTTACTTTTGACTTTACTGTGTTTTTTGGACACTCTCTTTTTGGCCAGACACAGACACACAGACTGCAGCCACTTACTGTATTTCCCTGAATGTTGCACAGGTTCCTGTCTTCACTGTAGTAGTTGAATGCTTCACCACAGCTTCCACTGGGGATTGTTTTCCTTTTCAATACGGATCCTATCTTCTTTGTGCAGCCAATTGACACTTTAAACAGAAATAGACAGAAACTACCAACAGGATATCATTGTTGTTGCACACAATTAATCAAGCACAGATTAACATATGAAATCACAGAAAGTATGAACAAAATCATATGTAAAAATTAGGAGACGAAGAGGCTATAACCCTCTTTCAAATCTACTGTCTATGCTATGCTGTGTGTGTGTGTGTGCGTGTGTGTGTTTGTGTGTGTTTGTGTGTAAAGGGAGGGGTTAGGACTTTTATGGGCAAGGGTTGGGGGGTCTGGTTTTAGGATGTGGGAACGATTGAGCCTGTGAAAATTGTATTGATGCAACTTAGCACATAGTTGTATTATTGTAAATTAGGTGTGAATGTGTTTGTAAAATGTTATATTCTGATGTTTTGTTATTCACTTGCATCAAATATTGCCCAGGGAATAACGGGGGAAAAATAGCAATTGTGCTACAAACTGGTGCAGTGTATCTCTCCTTGTTCTTATTCAAGGTTAATGTTTCAATGTATATTGTCCATGTTCAGATAAAATTACATTACATATACAGTAAATGTTAGAGAAAAACCTGAAAACAACTGAACTGAACTGTGTGTGTGTGTGTGTGTGTGTGTGTGTGTGTGTGTGTGTGTGTGTGTGTGTGTGTGTGTGTGTGTGTGTGTGTGTGTGTGTGTGTGTCTGTCAGGTGGCTGTGACTTTTGCAGTGGGGTCAGAGGTCGGCCTTCAGAGCAACAATGACTTCAGTCAGATGGGAAAACCTTTCCTAATGGGCACTGTGGCCCTGGGTGAGAATCAGCTTTGTAGCTCCATTTCCTTCTTTCTCTCTTCATCTTTTCACCTTTCTTGCCCAGGTTTATTTTGTTATTTTTTCCAGTTCACGCTCCTTCTTCTACAAAACCTTTTCTTTCCTGGCCCAGAATAATGAAGGCCCATGATGGACTTACTCCAGTGCACAGGACACCTGGAATTAAAGTTGCTAACCAGATTTGGAAAACATTGAACATAACAAAGCACAGTGGCTAATTTGTTTAATGTGAAAATACTATGGCCATAAAGAAATGTGGTGATTTAACTGCTAGTAAAAGAGGCGTTAAAGTCTAAAAATAATGCTTAAGACATATTTCAAGTGTAACCATGAACAAAGCTGTACTGTATGATTCAGATCTTGCCAAACACCCTAAAAAACATTGCCCTACATTTCATTGATGGTCCTGAAAATGGGCATGACACTTTGCAACTTATGAGCGTTATTTAGCCCCCCATGACATGGTTGGTACCAACGAATGCCTTATGTCGTCTAGTTTCATATAATACCAATATGTTAAATATATGTTAAAAGAGCCCACTTCAGCCTCCTAAAGGCAGTAATGTTGGCCGAGATCGATCTCCTAGGGTGAAAAGATCAGTCTCAGAATTTTAGAATCAATTTTGGATCATTCAAATTAAAATCTATTTTTTTTAAACCCAGGCCTACTTTTACTGTAAGAGCATAGTGGACAGTGATGACACACTGGTGTGCTGCTGGTACAACGTGAAATAAAGGACTGGTACAGTAACAGAAGCCCACAGAATATATGAATGAAGATTGCAAAAACATATTTTTATAAAGTTTTGTCTGCATGCTGTAAAGAACAAATGGTAACACTTTATTTGAAGGGGTGTGCATTAGACTGACATGACACATGAACATGCAGTCTTTAGAATGTTTATAAATTTTGTCATTAAGTGTCCTTTGCTAAATGATGACACTTTTAATGCAAAGTTAGCATTGTTTGAGATGTTTGTGTTATGACAACTTGACATTACATAAGCAAGACAATATAACCTGTCAATGTCTTTGGTATGACAACTTGACATTAACCTTGACAACCTGTCATAAATATGTCATGGCAGGCCTAATTATTAATCTTTAATAAACTATTTACCACTTATGTGTTTACATTGCATTGAACTGTGGCCGGATTGGCTCAGTGGGTATGTGGGCACATATCGACGCTGAGGTCCAGGGTTCGAGTCCAATCTGTGATGATTTCCTGCATGTCTTCAAGCAAACTAGCTAAGGGCCGTTAAATACAGTAACGGATACTTTAGCAAGAAGTATCCATAGCCTAAAGCTAATGTTACCTCTCCAAAAGTCTTTATATAGTGCTTATATTATGCTTTTTGTTTTTTTTTCTTTCCTTTTTTAGTTTTAAATATCATTTCGTACACATTATAGATTTAGAAAGTGAAAAAGCCCAAAGTCCACCCCAAAGGGACTTACCATTTCCAACAGAAAACCCTGTTCACCAACTGCTCCAAACAGCTCTGTTGTAGTCCAGCCTTTACTTCTGTGACAAACGTGCGCAGTCCTAACCAAGGTACTGCACATCTGTGACTCTCATCAAAGCTAGAAACAGAAGTGAGGTGCCTCACTCTTTAGCTAAAACAGAGAGCTCAACACACAGGGTGAAAAAAGGAGCTGCACCAATGTGCAGTACAACAAAAATATGGTTGTTTCTTTTTTTCTTTTTTTTTTTAATTAAACAAAGTTAACCTATTCTGGTACAACCTCTAAATACAACTCTGAACATGAGCATAATATGAGCACTTTATATTCCCTCTGTACTGCATTCACTTGTCTTATAACTTTTATGACTGGACGAGTCCAAATGATTTTACTTCAGATCAGGCCTTGTGTATTATTCAGGACACTTTTAGAAAAGCAGTTCATGGTGAAAGCAAACTACACAATAAGTCCAAATTGTTTCACTTTACCTGAGGTCAAGGAAAAATTTGCATGACAATTATGATGGTCACATTCAATTGAATTGAATTCAATTTTATTTATAGTATCAAATCATCACAAGAGTAATCTCAAGACACTTTACAGATAATGTAGGTCTAGACCACATTCTATAATTAAGATTTACAAGGGCCCAACAATTCTAGTAATTCCCCCAAGGGCAAGCATTTAGTGTGACAGTGGCGAGGAAAAGCTCCTTTTTTAGGAAAAAACCTTGGACAGACCCAGGCTCTTGGTAGGTGGTGTCTGACGGTGCTGGTTGGGGGTGTAATGTATAGTGGCAATAACAGTCACAATAAAAGATAATGGAAAAGTGACTAGAAATGGTAGTTGTAGTAGTTCATGGCATAGCAGGGCACAGCAGGACCATGGCCACAGCTGCACCCTAATCCAAGGAAACATGTTACATGAAACAAAAATAATGACTCCAGGGAATAACTCCCCAGAGCTGGGTTAATAACAAAAGCATTTCTGGGACATGGTTGCACACAAATGGAAAGAGAGAGGAGAGAGCAGCTCAGTGTGTCAAAGGAAGTCCCCCGGCAGTCTAAAACTATAACAGCATATATAAGAGAATCAGGTTAAGGAGAGGAGCCTGGTCACATGACAGTCAATGTAAAAACCAACCATTTAATGACAGTGTATGCTTATGCACACCCCTTCAAATAAAGTGTTACCCAAAAAATGCCAAATTTCACACAGCGATTGACCTGCTGTTCTGTTTTTGTCCCAAACAGGAGGGATTGTAAACGTGATGCCTCTGCTCTTCTCGCAGATCTCACACAACAAAACACAGGTAAATCTAGTCCTTTACTATGTCCTGCACTGACTTCTGATCTCTATGCTCACTGTACTGAATTCAAAAATAGCTTATGATGCGCTGCATTGGCGCCGGCAACCCTAATCCTGTACGCATTGTGCGTACATTTTTTTTCCGTGAGACATGCAATGCATCTAGTATAACAATGTGTAAATGCACACAGGAGCAGCAGCGGCTCTGTTCTGCTCTCTGCTCTGTTCACAGTAATACATTTCACATTAATTAGGCCTATCCGGTACTTCACCAACAACCCATCCACTATCAATCAGAATGCATTTTTATAACTCGATCCGTAGATAAACTGGTTGCTGGACAGTATCGCTAAATCCACAGACGGAGCTAGCATGTAGTTTGAATCATGTGCGTTAACATGGACATGAATATTGGGGTTATCATGTTTACAAAGCACACAGGGGAATCAGGTTATTCATATCTCCGCACAGGCTCTCCAACTGCTGTCTCTCTCTCTTACTTCAGTGAAAATATT